>NW_024728180.1:0-6598 GCF_018991925.1 Homarus americanus
ATCAGGGGACTTTTGTTATACTCGACAAGATGACTTTGTTATACTCGGTCAGGATATATTGTACTCGATCAAGGGGACTTTGTTATACTTGACCAGGGACTTTTGTTGTAATCGACCAGGGGCCTTTTATTCGATTAGAAAACTTTGTTATACTCGACCAGGGGACTTTGTTATACTCGATCAGGGGACTTTGCTATACTCGACAAGATGACTTTGTTATACTCGGTCAGGGGATATGTTATACTCGATCAGGGGAATTTGTTATACTCGACCAGGGGACTTTGTTATAATCGACCAGGGGCCTTTATATACTCGATTAGAAAACTTTGTTTTACTCGACCAGGGGACTTTGTTATACTCGATCAAGGGACTTTTGTTATACACGATGAGGGGACTTTGTTATACTCAACCAGGGGCATTTGATATACAGGATCACCGGACTTTGTTATACTCGATAAGGGGACTTTGTTATACTCGGTAAGGGGAATTTGATGTACTCGATAAGAGGATTTTGTTAGACTCGAACAGGGGACTTTGTTATACTCGACGAGGGGACTTTGTTATACTCGATAGGCGGCTTTGTTATACTCGATCAGGGAACTTTGTTATACTCGATGAGGGGCCTTTGTTATACTCGACCAGGGGGCTTTGTTATACTCGATCAGGGAACTTTGTTATACTCGATCAGGGGACTTTCTTACACTCGAGCAGGGGGCTGTGTTATACTCGATCAGGGGACTTTGTAATGCTCAATGAGGAAGCTTTGTTATACTCGATGAAGGGACTTTGCTATAATCGACCAGGGGACTTGTTATACTCGGTCATGGGACTTTGTTATACTCGACCATGGGACTTTTTTATACTTGACCAATGGACTTTGGATATACTCGAAGAGGGGCCTTTGTTATACTCGATCTGGGGACTTTGTTATACTCGACCAGGGGACTTTGTTATACTCGACCAGGGGACTTTGTTATATCGATCAGGGGACTTTATACTCGATCAGGGACTTTGTTATACTCAACGGGGGACTTTGTTATACTCCATCAGGGGACTTTGTTATACTCAATCAGGGGACTTTGTTATACTCGATTAGGGCTCTTTGTTATACTCGATGAGAGGGCTTTGTTATACTCGACCAGGGGACTTTGTTATACTCGATCAGGGGACTTTGTTATACTCGACCAGGGGACTTTTTTATAATTAATCAGGGGAGTTTGTCATACTTGATCAGTGGACTTTCCTATATTTGACCAATGGACTTTGCTATACTCGATGAGGGGCTTTTATTGCCTCAATCAGGACTTTGTTGCCTCGACGGACTTGTTATACTCGATCAGGGAACTGTTGTCCTCGAGCAGAAGACTTTGGTATATTCGATCAGGGGACATTGATGCAGCTCGATCTGGGACTTTGTTATACTGGGTGAAAACGTTTGTTATACTCGATCCATACAGGATATATTATACTCGATCAGGGGACTTTATTATACTGGACCAGGTGACTTTGTTATACTCGTCCAGGGGGCTTTGTTTTACACGACCAGGGGACTTTTGTTATACTCGATCAGGGGCCTTTGTTATGCTCGATCTGGGGACTTTGTTATAATCGTTCAGGGGACTTTGTTATGCTCAATCTTGGGACTTTGTTATACTGGGCCTGGAGACTTTGTTATACTCGATCAGGGGATATGATATACTCGATCAGGGGACTTTGTTATACTGGACCAGGGGACTTTGTATACTCGATCATTGGACTTTGCCCTTATGATCAGGGACTTGTTGTACTCGATCAGGGGACTTTGTTATACTCGTCTGGGGGGCTTTGTTATGCTTAGATAAGAGACTTTGTATTCTCGACCAGGGGACTTTTGTTATACTGCTCTACCAGAGCCTTTGTTATACTCAGTCCGGGGACTTTGTTATACTCGTCCAGGGAGCTTTGTTATACTCAATCAGGGGACTTTGTTATACTGGGCCAGGATACTTTGTTATACTCGATCAGGGGATATGTTATACTCGATCAGGGTCTTTGTTATATTGGACCAGGGGACTTTGTTATTCTCGATCAGGGGACTTTGTAATACTCGACCAGGGGACTTTGTTATACTCGACCAGAGGCCTTTGTTATCCTCGGTCCGGGACTATGTTATAATCGATCAGGGGACTTTGTTATGCTCGATCTGGGGCTTTGTTATACTGGGCCAGGAGACTTTGTTATACTCGAAGAGGGGATATGTTATACTCGATCAGGGGACTTTGTTATACTCGATTAGGGACTTTGTTATACTCGATGAGGGGACTGTGTTATACTCGTCCAGGGGGCTTTGTTATACTCGATCAGGGGACTTTGTTATACTCAATCACGGGACTTTTGTTATACTCGATCAGGGGAATTTGTTATACTCGTCCAGGGGGCTTTGTTATACTCGACCAGGGGACTTTGTTATAATCGATCAGGGGACTTTGTTATGCTCGATTTGGTGACTTTGTTATACTGAGCCAGGAGACGTTGTTATACTCGATCAGGGGATACGTTATACTCGATCAGGGGTCTTTGTTATCCTGGACGAGGGGACTTTGTCATACTCGATCAGGGAACTTTGTTATACTCGATCAGGGGACTTTGTTATACTCGTCCAGGGGGCTTGGTTATACTTAGATGAGGGGACTTTGTTATTCTCGACCAGGGGACTTTGTTATACTCGACCAGAGGCCTTTGTTATACTCGGTCCGGGGACTTTGTTATACTCGTCCAGGGGGCTTTGTTATACTCGATTAGGGGACTTTGTTATACTCGAAAAGGGGACTTTGTTGTAATCGATCAGGGGACTTTGTTATGCTCGATCTGGGGACTTTGTCATACTGAGCCAGGAGACGTTGTTATACTCGATCAGGGGATATATTTATATGATCAGGTCTTTGTTATATTGGGCCAGGGGACTTTGTTATACTCGATCAGGGACTTTGTTATACTCGATGAAGACTTTGTTATATTCGGCCAGGGGTGTTTGTTCTCGTTCGGGGAACTTTGTTATACCGATCAGGGACTTTGTTATACTCGACAAAGGGACTTTTTATATGACCAATGGACTTTGTTATATACTCAATGAGGGCCTTTGTTATACTCGATCAGGGGACTTTCTTATACCGACCAGGGACTTTGTTATACTACGATCAGGGGACTTTTATATACTCTGATCGAGGACTTTTGTTATACTCAACCAGAGGACTTTGTTATACTCGATTACTGAGACTTTATTATAGTCAATCAGGGACTTTGTTATATATAGTGAGGATATATACTCGATGGGGGAACTGTATACTCGACCAGGGGACTTTGTTATATTCGACCAGGGGACTTTGTTATTCTCGATCAGGGGACTTTGTTATACTCGAGAGGATGACTTTGTTATACTCGGTCAGGGGATATGTTATACTCGATTAGGGGACTTTGTTATACTCGACCAGGGGGCTTTGTTATAATCGACCAGGGGCTTTTGTTATACTCGATTAGAAAACTTTGTTATACAAGACCAGGGGACATTGTTTTACTCTATCAGGGGACTTTGTTATACTCGACAAGATGACTTTGTTATACTCGGTCAGGGGATATGTTATACTCGATCAGGGGACTTTGTTATACTCGACCAGGGGACTTTTGTTATAATTGACCAGGGGCTTTTGTATACTCGATTAGAAAACTTTGTTATACTCGACCAGGGGACTTTGTTATACTCGATCAAGGGACTTTTGTTATACACGATGAGGGTACTTTGTTATACTCGACCAGGGGCCTTTGTTATACAGGATCACCGGACTTTGTTATACTCGAAAAGGGGACTTTGTTATACTCGGTAAGGGAAATTTGTTATATTCGATAAGAGGATTTTGTTAGACTCGAACAGGGGACTTTGTTATACTCGACCAGGGGACTTTGTTATACTCGATAGGCGGCTTTGTTATACTCGATCAGGGAACTATGTTATGCTCGATGAGGGGCCTTTGTTATACTCGATCAGGGGCCTTTGTTATACTCGATCAGGGGACTTTCTTATACTCGAGCAGGGGGCTGTGTTATACTCGATCAGGGGACTTTGTAATGCTCAATGAGGAAGCTTTGTTATACTCGATGAAGGGACTTTGCTATAATCGACCAGGGGACTTTGTTATACTCGGTCATGGGACTTTGTTATACTCGACCAGGGGACTTTTTTATACTTGACCAATGGACTTTGGATATACTCGAAGAGGGGCCTTTGTTATACTCGATCTGGGGACTTTGTTATACTCGACCAGGGGACTTTGTTATACTCGACCAGGGAACTTTGTTATATGCGATCAGGGGACTTTTTTATACTCGATCAGGAACTTTGTTATACTCAACCAGAGGACTATGTTATACTCGATTAGGGGACTTTGTTATACTCAATCAGGCGAATTTGTTATACTCGATTAGGGGCCTTTGTTATACTCGATGAGGGGGGCTTTGTTATACTCGACCAGGGGTCTTTGTTATACTCGATCAGGGGACTTTGTTGTACTCGACAAGGGGACTTTTTATAATTAATCAGGGGACTTTGTCATACTCGATCAGTTGACTTTCCTATATTTGACCAATGGACTTTGCTATACTCGATGAGGTGCTTTTGTTATACTCGATCAGGGGACTTTGTTATACTCGACCAGGGGACTTATTTATACTTGACCAATGGACTTTGTTATACTCGATGAGGGGCCTTTGTTATAATCGACCAGGGGCCTTTGTTATACTCGATTAGAAAACTTTGTTATTCTCGACCAGGGGACTTTGTTATACTCCACCAGGGACTGTGTTATACTCGATCAGGGGATATGTTATACTCGATCAGGGTCTTTGTTAAACTCGGTTCAGGGGACTTTGTTATACTCGTCTAGTGGGCTTTGTTATATTAGGATCTGGGGACTTTGTTATACTCGATCAGGTGACTTTGTTATACTCGACCAGGGGACTTTGTTGTAATCGATCAGGGGACTTTGTTATGCTCGATCTGGGGACTTTGTTATACTGAGCCAGGAGACGTTGTTATACTCGATCAGGGGATTTGTTATACTCGATCAGGGGTCTTTGTTATACTGGAGGAGGGGACTTTGTTATACTCGATCAGGGAACTTTGTTATACTCGATCAGGGGACTTTGTTATACTCGTCCAGGGGGCTTTGTTATACTTAGATCAGGGGACTTTGTTATTCTCGACCAGGGGACTTTGTTATACTCGACCAGGGGCCTTTGTTATACTCGGTCCGGGGACTTTGTTATACTCGTCCAGGGGGCTTTGTTATAGTCGATCAGGGGACTTTGTTATACTCGACCAGGGGGCTTTGTTATACTCGATCAGCGAACTTTGTTATACACGATCAGGGACTTTGTTATACTCGACAAGGGGACTTTTTTATACTTGACCAATGGACTTTGTTATACTCAATGAGTGGCCTTTGTTATACTCGATCAGGGGACTTTCTTATACTCGACCAGGGGACTTTGTTATACACGATCAGGGGACTTTTATATACTCGATCAAGGGACTTTGTTATACTCAACCCGAGGACTTTGTTATACTCGATCAGGGGACTTTGTTATACTCAATCAGGGCCTTTGTTATATACTCGATGAGGGGGCTTTGTTATACTCGACCAGGGGACTTTGTTATATTCGACCGGGGCTTTGTTATAATCGACCAGGGGCCTTTGTATACTCGATTAGAAAACTTTGTTATACTCGACCAGGGGACTTTGTTATACTCGATCAGGGGACTTTGCTATACTCGACAAGATGACTTTGTTATTCTTGGTCAGGGGATATGTTATACTCGATCAGGGGAGTTTGTTATACTCGACCAGGGGACTTTTGTTATAATCGACCAGGGGCCTTTGTATACTCGATTAGAAAACTTTGTTTTACTCGACCAGGGGACTTTGTTATACTCGATCAAGGGACTTTTGTTATACACGATGAGGGGACTTTGTTATACTCAACCAGGGGCATTTGTTATACAGGATCAGCGGACTTTGTTATACTCGATAAGGGGACTTTGTTATACTCGGTAAGGGGAATTTGTTGTACTCGATATGAGGATTTTGTTAGACTCGAACAGGGGACTTTGTTATACTCGACGAGGGGACTTTGTTATACTCGATAGGCGGCTTTGTTATTCTCGATCAGGGAACTTTGTTATACTCGATGAGGGGCCTTTGTTATACTCGATCAGGGGCCTTTGTTATACTAGATCAGCGGACTTTGTTAAACTCGATCAGGGGACTTTCTTATACTCGAGCATGGGGCTGTGTTATACTCGATCAGGGGACTTTGTAATGCTCAATGAGGAAGCTTTGTTATACTCGATGAAGAGACTTTGCTATAATCGACCAGGGGACTTGTTATACTCGGTCATGGGACTTTGTTATACTCGACCAGGGGACTTTTTTATACTTGACCAATGGACTTTGGATATACTCGAAGAGGGGCCTTTCTTATACTCGATCTGGGGACTTTGTTATACTCGACCAGGGGACTTTGTTATACTCGACCAGGGGACTTTGTTATATGCGATCAGGGGAAT
>NW_024728181.1:0-15318 GCF_018991925.1 Homarus americanus
AACTTACAATAACACTAAGTAATACAACAAATACAACAACAATACAACAACAATACACCTTAATACTAAACTTACAATAACACTAAGTAATACAACAAATACAACAACAATACAACAACAATACACCTTAATACTAAACTTACAATAACACTAAGTAATACAACAAATACAACAACAATACAACAACAATACACCTTAATACTAAACTTACAATAACACTAAGTAATACAACAATACAACAACAATACAACAACAATACACCTTAATACTAAACTTACAATAACACTAAGTAATACAACAAATACAACAACAATACAACAACAATACACCTTAATACTAAACTTACAATACTAAAAAAATGCAAATAAAATTAAAATTTCAGAAATACAAAATAAAAATAATATGGAAAACAAACTTAAATTACAGAGATGTGTGAGTGTGTGTGTGTGAGTGTGAGTGAGTGTGTGTGTGTGTGTGTGTGAGTGAGTGAGTGTGTGTGTGTGTGTGTGTGTGTGTGTGTGTATGTGTGAGTGAGTGAGGTGAAGTTTGATTTATTGACACAGTGAGACAGTGAGAGAGAGAGAGAGAGAGTCAGACCAATAAACAGACGTACACTATTAAGCTGCGATAACAATGTATACACAGACATAATTACGTATTAATTTTATTTACCTCCTATAATCACTCATTAGCAGCCAAATCCCCTCTTCCCTCCCTCCCCTCCCCTCCTCCTCTCCTCCCTTTATTTGACGGGTATCATCCCTAACCTTACCCTCCCTATCCCTTTCTCCTTACGTTCCTCCCTCACCTCTTCTCCCTTCCCTACCCTACTCCTCTTCTATCCCTATCCTATCCCTCTCCTCCCCTTCCCCTTCCTTCTACCCATCTCCTTCTCCCTAATTCTCTGACCTCCCCACACTATTTCTCTCCCCCCTCCCCTCCCCAACACAGACTACCTTACTCATCAGGTAGTCTCTCTCTCTCTCTCTTTCTCTCTCTCTACAGGCAGGTGCTATGTTAAAATATTCTTCTTGATTGGGATTTTATGCTCACCTGGTCTCGTCTGGATCAACTTTCGGGACAGGTGACTTTATGGCGGGGTCGGGGCGGGGAGGGGCGGGGCGGGAGTTCAGGGGCAGAGGCTCGAGAAACAGGGCAAGGCAGGCAGAGGGCAGGTCAGGAGGCTCAGGGGCAGGGCTGCGGACGGAGAGGCAAAGATATCCGGTGTTGGGGGGGGGAGGGGTGAGACGACTGGACTAACATTGGGAGGACTGAGAAGACAACATTGAACACCGCATTAATAGTCGGGATAAATTGAAATAAAATCCTAAAGTGTAAATGATAGCCTTTGTCTCCTTGCCTCACAGGGTGGACAAAAAAATAAAACTTGCAAAAATAAAACAAAAAAATATACACGTGACTGATTTAAAATGAACAAAAAATCTCTATATATGTATAATGAAAAAAAAAACTATTCAAAAAACACACATATATATAAACTCTTTGGGAAATGACATTCAGACAAATTATTTATCAAAGCAAGATCAAAGCTTCATTACACACACACACACACAGTCACAAAGAGACAGACACAGATACATACACACAGACTCACACACACATATCAAACAATAAAAACACGTGTTTCTCTATAAAAACACAGCAAATTTAAACAGCCTCCAAAACAAACACATATTACAGGGTTCACACACACAAACACACACACGTTGTACCCTGGACCAAAACACCATCAAGCACCCGCTCCTCTCCTCGCCCCTCCCCTCCTACCCCCCCTCCCGACGCCATACCCACAAATACCTGACGATAACTTATAATAAAGGCAAGGTGTGTGAGCCAATAGACACCCCCAACCCACCTCACCCTACTTCCAACGCCACTAGTTACCTGTCAGGGAAGACCTACCTGGATATTGGCTCTACAACTTCATAATTAAAGGGTAAAGGTAAGACTTCACCTGGTGGCTATACCTTATGTGTGTGTGTGTGTGTGTGTGTGTGTGTGTGTGTGTGTGTGTGTGTGTGTGTAATAATAATAATAATAATAATTAACGGTTTATTGAACGAGCTTGGCAGCCAGAAGGCTGAAAATATACAGTTACATATTTGGGGAATGGGTTTCGAATTACAAATAATACACAAGTAACATAAGTGACACAAATAAGACATATAATAACTAGATGGGGAAAAGCTCAAACTACAGTTCATTTCAACATAGTGACAGTGCAAGGAGTAGTGTTTACTGGGAGTTAATACACTGGTTTATTACAAGTTATGGATAATTTTTACAATGGTTGGGACTGGGCTGTTCTTATAGCGATCAGTTCGTGCACGTATGGGCTGGATGCGGTTGTGGTGTCGAACAGCAATTCTCGGACTAGGGATCTCAGGTGGTAGTAGGAGCCGGTGTCGAGGATGATGTAGAAGCTTCTTACCAAATTTGCAGATGGGGTCGTGGTGATGGTCAGCGAGAGTCGAAAGGGTCAGTGTGTTGAGCGCTTCTTGATATGTGGAGTAGGAAGTGGAGAGAATAATCTTGCATGCCCTCTTTTGCACTTTTTCTAGGTGTTTACGTTGTGTGGCATTTAGGGAGGAAGACCAGGTGGGGAAGGCATGGGTGAGCTTGGGAAGTATGAATGTTGTGTAAACACTGAGGAGCTCGTGTGCAGGAACTCCGAGGGACTTGAGTCGGCGGAGGAGGTGGAGACGGAAACTGGAGGATATGATAACTTCACTGACGTGTGGTTTCCAATTTAGTTTGTTGTCTATGGTGACGCCGAGGAGCTTCGTGGAATCTACAACCTGGAGTGTGTTCGGACCTAGAGTAATGGAAGGAGGGGTGTGTGTGTGTGTGTGTGTGTGTGTGTGTGTGTGTGTGTGCGCATCTGTTGTTCTAGCCCCGCCTACCATCATCACTACCACCACAGTTCACTTCCGTAATTGTGTACTGTATTTGATGCTTCTTGTGGTGTGAGGTCAAGAGGGAGAGGAAGAAGGAAGGTTGTGTGAGGAACAGGAAGAGGAGAGGAAGAGGAGAGGAAGAGGGAGAGGAAGAAGGAAGGTTGTGTGAGGAACAGGAAGAGGAGAGGAAGAGGAGACGAAGAGGGAGGGGAAGAAGGAAGGTTGTGTGAGGAACAGGAAGAGGAGAGGAAGAGGAGAGGAAGAGGGAGGGGGAGAAGGAAGGTTGTGTGAGGAACAGGAAGAGGAGAGGAAGGGGAGAGGAAGAGGGAGGGGAAGTGGGAAGGGAGCTGAGAGGTGAGGGTTTAGAGGTGAGGGAGAGGGGTGAGAGGTGAGAGAGAGGGGTGAGAGGTGAGAGAGAGGGGTTACCTGTTTACTAATTAACACAAAGTTTGATTACATTACCTCACCTCCGGGACCCCTCACCTGCCGGGCCTCTCACCTCCCGGGCCCCGAGGCTTAAATTGGGGGCCCCAGTTTGTGGCCCCTCTCGCGTCTCAGGTCCTTCGGGGACCTTTTTTTCCTCTTGGGCCCCTGTGTATCGTCGCTTGGGCCCCGTGTGTCGTCCCTACAGCGTTTCCCATCAACCCCTTCTATCCACGACCCATTTATCACCCCCTCTCTCTCCCCACGACCCGTTTATCTCCCCCTCTCTCTCCCTACGACCCGTTTATCACCCCCTCTCTCTCCCTACGACCGTTATCACCCTCTCTCTCCCACGACCCGTTTATCACCCCTCTCTCTCCCTACGACCCGTTTATCACCCCTCTCTCTCCCTACGACCCATTATCACCCCTCTCTCCCGGCCCGTTTATCACCCCTCTCTCCCCTACGACCCGTTTATCACCTCTCTCCCCTCCGGCCCATTATCACCCCTCTCTCTCTCCCTACAGCCCGTTGCTCACCCCTCTCTCTCCTCGGCCTTTTATCACCCCCTCTCTCTCCCCGGCCCCTCCCCCTCTCTCTCCCTACGACCCATTACTCCACCCCCTCTCTCTTCCCACTACGACCCATTTATCACCCCCTCTCTCTTCCCAAAGACCCTTTATCACCCCTCTCTCCTACGACCCCTCCCCTCTCTCTCCCACGACCCGTTTATCACCCTCTCTCTCCCTACATTGATTTATCACCCCTCTCTCCCGACCCTTTTATCACTCCCTCTTTCTCCCTGATCCTCCCCTCTCTCTCCTACGACCCTCCCCTCTCTCCCTACAGCCCGTTTATCCCCTCTCTCCCTACGGCCCCTCCCCCATACCCATAAATCCCTAGACAAAAGTTTTATATAAAACAAATATGTTTATTCAAGTAATTTTGTCATTTGTGGTAAGGATGGGTTAGGTTTAGGTAGATTTGGTTGAAAGAGAGAGAGAGAGAGAGAGAGAGAGAGAGAAAGAGAGAGAGAGAGAGAGAGATTGAATACCAGATAAGCGTGTAGACACCGAGATACAAACACCTCACACACACACACACACACACACACACACACACACGGTGCTCGGGGGCTGTAAAGTGAACTAGAGAGAAAACAAACAGACGCTCCGCATGATTCGATTCCAATTCGCCTAATTACGAAGATAAATACACCTGGTCTGTGCATCAAAGGACTCAAGCGGTAGGAACAGGTACACGGTTTCAAAGACGAGCGGACTCAGTTCTCGTCTGTCTGTCTGTGTGTCTGTCTGTCTGTTTGTCTGTCTGTTTGTACTCATTTGTGGTTGTTGTGGTTGTGGTGGTGGTGGTTGGGGGAGGAGGTTGTGGTCGTGGTTGTCGTGGTTAGTCTATATCAAACTGTGTGTGTGTGTGTGTGTGTGTGTGTGTGTAGGGTGCATGACCTCTGACCTACGCCACACACGCCTTGGATTGATTGGTACATTCAAGACGTGTACTACTGTAGGCGACGCTGTAGAGGTCACACTGTTAGAGCCCTTCATATGTTGACCTCTCCTAGATGACCAGAGGAAGAGGAGGGGAGGGGTGGGTGAAAGGAAAAGGGAGGGGGGAGGTGAATGGAGGAAGGAGGGGAGGGAAGGGAAAGGAGAATCAATCAATGAATATTTGAATAAAATATCGGAAGATAATCTACATAAACGATTTAGATACTGGGATCAGCAGTGACACAAGCAAGTTTGCGGATGACACCAAAATAGGGCGGCAAATTAATTCAGGGCAGGATGCAAATGCATTACAGGAGGATCTAAATAAACTGCAGAATTGGTCACGAGAAAAATGGCAGGCGAAATTCCAACACCAGCAGAGGTGCAGCGTGCCCAATATTGGAAAGAGAACAAATACTTATAATGTATACAGCCTTAACAACATCAACCTAGAAGTCTGAAGCTTGTGAAAGAGACCTGGGAAATTGCTTATAAGCCCGGACCTACGGCCTAGAACCGGTGCGTTAATGTTCGAAATAAGACAAACAGAGTATTGGGTTTTATATTAAGAAGTGTAAGTAACAAGAGTGCAAAGGTCTTATTGCAACTATATCTTGCGCTAGTCAGGCCGCACCTAGATTATGCGGTTCAGTTCTGGTGCCCCTATTATTGAATGGATATAAATTCACTAGAGTCGGTGCAACGAAGAATGACAAAAATGATTCCGGGACTTAGAAACCTTCCATATCAGGATAGGTTAAAGAAACTTAACTTGCATTCCCTAGAAAGACGAAGAGTGCGGGGAGATATGATAGAAGTATTTAAGTGGGTGAAAGGAATCAATAAAGGGATATAGATAAAGTTCTTATAATATCCGAGCAGGATAGGACTCGGAGCAACGGATTCAAGTTGGATAAGTTTAGGTTTAGGAGGGAGATAGGAAGAAACTGGTTCACAAATAGGGTGGTGGACGAGTGGAACAAGCTTAGCAACTTTGTAGTAAGTGCGGGAACTCTGGAAAGTTTCAAAAGGAGGCTAGATAGATTCATGGATGATAGAGAGTGGTAGTAACTCTCGACAGGAGCTGCCATGCACAGGCCTATTGCAGACTCCTTATTTTCTTATGTTCTTATGTTCTTAAGATGATGGCCAGGTATATTGTCAGGTGTATAAACCTAACCTAACCTATACTACAGGAGTCAATTACCACCATCACTACCTGGTCACCTACCTGGTCTCCTGCCTGGTCACCTGCCTGGTCACCTACCTGGTCACCTACATGGTCACCTACCTGGTCATCTCAGGTAGTACAGGTAACAGTATTGTACAGTTTGGGCTTCTCGTCATCTGGGTTACCGTGTATGAATGTCTGTCCGTGATCTACTGTACGTGTCCGTAGTCACCTGGGATGCATGTCCGTGTGATGGTTTGTCTGTCCGTTGCGTGCTAACCAATCACCCTTCCCTTCCCCCCTCCCCCACCTCCCCTCCCTCGTGACTCACTTGTCAGTAATTCCTCTAAAAACTCGACGTGGACGCATCTTATGCTGTTAGTCAGGGTCTTAGTGGCCACACACATACACCAGAGAGTAATGTATACATATATCATCCATCAATCATGTCAATAATTAATCAATCAACCCACTCATCCATGAATCATTGTAAATCATCCATCAATTCTTGTAAATCGTGGCAAATCATCCATCAGTCATTGTAAATAATCCATCATAAGAACATAAGAACATAAGAATGGAGGAAACTGCAGCGGGCCTATTGACCCATGCTGGGCAGTCCCGTTTATACCCAACCCCTATTGTTCATTTTAGCATCCAACCAATGTTTGAAGCTATTCAGCATATTCGAGTTAATGATGATATTTGGTAACTTGTTCCATTCATCCACTACTCTGTTTCCAAACCAGTGTTTACCTATTTCACGCCGAAATCTAAATTTGTCTAATTTAAAACCATTGTTACGATTTCGCTCCTGGTTGGATAGTTTGAGTACCTTTGTAATGTCCCCTTTGTTTAACCCTGACTTCCATTTATACACCTCTATCATGTCGCCCCTCACTCTACGTCTCTCGTGGGAGTGCAAATTAAGATGCTTTAACCTGTCTCTGTACTCAAGGTTCCTGATGCCCGGGATTAGTCTTGTCATTCTCCTCTGAATTCTTTCTAGGGATTCTATATCCATTCTGTAATACGGTGACCAGAATTGAACTGAGTAATCCAAGTGGAGTCTCCCAAGAGCAAAAATAGTTTTAGGATGACCTCGCTAGTCTTGTAACTAACACTCCTTTGTATGAACCCAAATACTTTATTAGCCTTGTTTCGAGCAAAAACACATTGTTTACTTGGCTTAAGATTCCTACATATCATTACTCCTAAATCTCTCTCGCAGTCGGATTCCACAATGGCATCGTTGTTCATCTGGTAACTGGTTTCCCTGTTTACATCTCCTATACTGAGTACTTTACATTTGTCCACATTGAATTTCATCTGCCATTTTTCCGACCATTCGAAATTTTTTTTTAGATCTTCCTGTAGTTTTGCAGAGTCCTCTTCAGATTTAATTACCTGTTGTTACCTACGTGTTTTCTTACCTGTTCTTACCTGTGTCTTGATATTTGCCTTGCTGTGACCAAGGTGAGTTAGAAGTAATTGTCAACAAATGATGTAACATAGATAATTAATTTTTAAAGACATTTTTTTTTCTCTTTCTCTTTCTTTAATTAGTTATCTTTATCTGTGATCAATCACTCAATCATAGTAAGGTACCGTCCTTACATCTGCTAGCGACCACGCATGCACACACACACACACACACACACACACACACACACACACACACACACACACACAAGGAGTTCTCCCCGGAGCTTGCTAAACCCCTATGCTCTATCATCAATGCTTCTCTCAGTCAAGCCAGATGCCGAGCTGACTGGAAGACCTCTTATGTATCACCAGTGCCCAAGTCAACCAGCCCACAATCCTTAAATCAGCTACGACCTATTGCAATCACCCCAATACCCAGCCTAATCTGTGAAAGTTTTGTGTTCGACCGGGCTTATGCTGATATTGCAGGAGTCGTAGACCCTCAGCAATTTGGCAACATGAAAATTCCTCCACCACTCACTGTCTTGTCGGCTTTCTCGATTACATATACCGCCATCTCCAGAAACGAAAAACGTCTGTAGCTGTCGCCTTCATTGATTTCACTAAAGCGTTCGACCTAGTCGACCACAATATAATCATCAACAAAGCTATTGACCTCCCGGAAGCCGGAGAATCTTATACCATGGCTTACAGACTTCACTCGTGACCGGCGCCAAGCTACCACGCTTCCGAGGCTGTCCGCCACCTTTCAGTCACTCACCTCATGGCGTCCCCCCGAGCACCAAGATGGGACCACTCACTAAGCACCGCTTATGCTCATCAGCCTGATGCCCTGAAGAAACCCCTGCTCGCTGGAAATATGTCGACGACTCCACCATTGGGATCAGCGTCAACAATTCTGCTCACAACTATACCGCCCTTCAGGATTTATTGAACAGTCTCAGCTGGGCCTTGCTCGCCATGTCACCATCAACCATACCCGAGGAGACCATGGTTATGCACATCAAACCTCTCCTCCGACGTGTCCACCTCCTTCCATTACTCTAGGTCGAACACACTCCAGGTTGTAGATTCACAGCTCCTCAAGCATTCTACAGACAGCAATAAATTGGAAGCACGTCAGTGAAAGTTGTCAAATCCTCCAGTTTTCGACTCCACCTCCTCCGCCGACTCAAGTCCCTTGGAGTTTCTGCGCCCGAGCTCCTCAGTGTTTACTCAACATTCATACTTCCCAAGCTCACCTATGCCTCCCCTGCCTGGTCTTCCTCCCTAAATGCCACACAACGGAAACACCTAGAAAAAATGCAGAAGTCGGCATGCAAGATTATTCTCTCCCTTCCTACTCCACATATCAAGAAGCGCTCAACACACTGACCCTCTCGGCTCTCTCTGATCATCACCATGACCTCATCTGCAAATTTGGGGAGAAGCTACTGCACCATCATCGACACCGGCTCCTACTTCCACCCGAGGTTCCTCGTCCGCATATTGTTGTTCGACACCACAACCGCATCCAGCCCACCGTTACCGAACTGATCGCTATAAGAGCTTAGCCAGTCCCAACCATTGTAAAATTATCTAATAACTTGTAATAAACCAATTGTATTCACTCGGTAAACACTACTCCTTTTCATCTCTTCATATTTGAAATGAACTTGTAGTTTGAGCTTTTCCCCATCTAGTTATTATATGTCTTTATTTGTGTCACTTATGTTACTTGTATATTATTTGTAATTCGAAACCCATTCCCCAAATATGCTTAACTGTATATTTTCAGCCTTCTGGCTGCCAAGCTCTTTCAATAAACCGTTAATTATTATTATTATTATTATTATTATTATTATTATTATTATTATTATTATTACACACACACACACACACACACACACACACAATTATTAAAACTTATAAACAACAACAAAAAACGTAATAAACTCCTAAGAACCGATTAAACAGGATACCCCCCCCCCCCTTATGGCTTCGAATCAATTTATGTTTACAAATTGAGGTCGCGTGTGGTCCTGACACGTCGGAAAGGTCACAGAAAACGGAACGTCATGATGGATAACTTCACTAGAATCTGTCATTGTCTGCGGAACCCAAATGGCCAGTCAATTATTCATTATCAATCGTATCTCACTTTATACAATTCCTTATCAAGATTAAATTATACTAAAAACGCGTTATTATGAGAGTAATACCGTAGATAATAATACTTGGTTATTATACTCGTTTATGGTGAATGTGTAGATGAATGTTACCATGAAAGAGTCTACATTATGTTCGGTAGTAGCGGGTAGACTAGTTTGTTAGTTAGTGGGCAGCAGGGGTAAGCTTCCATCATCTCAGTGGACCACATACGTTCTACATCAACGAATCATGTTTTTTTATCAATTCACCCAGGGAACGATACAGGTTCGTTCACTGAGTCTCGTGAAGCTCTGACACACAGAACGATACAGTACACTCGAGTCTTCTCACAGTAACGAGACAGGTTCGTTCACTGAGTCTCGTGAAGCTCCGACACACAGAACGATACAGTACACTCGAGTCTTCTCACAGTAACGAGACAGGTTCGTTCACTGAGTCTCGTGAAGCTCCGACGCACAGAACGATACAGTACACTCGAGTCTTCTCACAGTAACGAGACAGGTTCGTTCACTGAGTCTCGTGAAGCTCCACCATTTGCATTGTGCTGAGCTGCGACGGTCAGTTAGTTTGTCGCTGTTGTCGCGTTAATAAGTGTCACTGTGAACTGTTTATAAAGTGCAACAGTAAAGTGGTATTAAGTGTCATCGTTTGTGAAGGAAGATAAGACTAAGAGGTAAGTGGTGGTCAATAAGGGTTATATTTGTTGTGGTTAATGAGGCCGGTGGAGGCAGGAGCTGACTCACCTCCTCCCCATAACACAACCAACAGGTGTATATCGTTAACTTATTCACCTTCACTATAAACTCTTACCATCACTAACAGTTCACACGACCTTACTGGGCGGAGTACATAGACATATTATTAGAGTTATATGGGAAATAATCAAGTTTTCTGCCTTGTTTTGACAAAATGGCGTCCCGGTCACCAGCTGTCACTGAAAACTGAGACGGCGACTTTCAGAAGGATTTGTTCGATTTCGTTCATTGCTCATTCCTTCCACAGGTGATCTTTACCATTATAGTAAATATTTTATTAAAGAGGCGACAACCTTTTATTTTAATTTTTAGTGGGCAGGGCATGAAGGATGAGGGAAATTGTGAGGTAAAAATTGAAAAACTGATCATATGACACTAAAATAACGTCTCTATCGTCTCTATGTGCTTTGAACGCGAGGAAATTAATTATTTACCGTAAATATTCCTCAGAAACATCTGCTGATTCACCGTGAGTTGTCATTTGTTTACAATCATCCTGCTCGGTCCAGAGTACTCTGACGTCCACAAAAAATCGTAAAATTAAACCATGACGATTCAACAAATTTGCTTTCATTGGTACCAGATATTAAAATAATTACTTTGTTTAATATGACGAGCTAGAAAGTTAGGTTAGGTTAGGATTCTTTGGTTGGTTAGGTCAGATTCTATTTGGTGCAGGTAAATGTCGCCTCTTTAAAATACTTACTATTATGATAAAAGTAACTGTGGCTCCGTCCCTCACCTCCCTCCCTCACCTCACTCCTTGCACCTCCCTCACCTCACTCCCTGCACCTCCCTCCTTCACCTCCCTCCCTCACCTCACTCCCTGCACCTTCCTCACCGGGAAATTGTTAATGTAGGTTTGTGAGTGAGTGAGTTTGTGGCCATTATGACTTGTACTTTGCTGTGGAAATTTATATCAAGGAGCTGTACTGATCCTTGAGAGATGGCCGTATCGACCATCTCTTGTGTTAGTGTTTATAGAATAAAGTTGCATATAATTAGAGTAATAAAAGCAGAGCTGTTGCCTGATTGATGATTGTTGTTTCAGGCAGGATGGTCCATGGTCCAAGACACAACGGGTAATACCAAGGCTTCCTCTACCACCAGGACAAGGTGAGCATTACTTCTGCTGATGTTATAATGACAGGATGGACAGGTGTCTTAATTAATTTCTCAGGGCAGATTCTTTATGGTCACATTTGTTGTTATGCATAAATGTTTATCTAAAGGAGAGAAAGAATTTTTTTGGATATATACTGTAGTTTTCTTTCAGAACTTAATGATCTTTCCCCATGAAGGCTGAACGTCTAAACCAATAATGATGACAGACAACACGAACTAACAAAACCATATTGATTTGGTTAGGGTTGGTTAGTTTCTATTGCCAGTCGCATAAGTGGTGAAATTTTCCTTAACCTTTACACAAAAATAAACAAATCTAGGCGTAAAGTGGGATGGAAAGTTAATCTGATTGTTTTGTTTTCCAGGTAGGTGAAAGTTAACAGCTCATGGAGGGACCGTAACACAACGCAACACACTTCAGGTATGTCCAAGTTAGTTTTATGTCAGGTATCGTTGTTATTGTACTCACTCGTTCGTGAGTCTTGTGTCGTCACTGAGTAAATCGTCCTTACCTCTCGTGTTGAAGATCGTGATCATATCTGTTGTATAAAATCACTCGGGAAATTTTCGTGATCCATTGATTTTCTAGATAGTGGCTTCCGTATATCGTTAATTAAATATAATAAAATAACTTTTCAGTCCTTTGTGTTATTAATACATGATTTTTTTTAGTGATTTACCAGCCCAGCCATCATGTATCGTCTTAGAACTGACATGTTGTTTAGTGTTTCATGTCATTACCAAAGATCAAGGCCCAATGTGTATCATAATATGCAAAACTCAATCTGGATACAGTCAGATGTTGGTGATCTTTCCCGGATCGAGGAGGACGTCTCTTAGTTGTCTGGTTCTTCCTTTAATACGTCCCTCCAGTTTGTTGTGGTCTTCCTCCCTCATGAGCGCTGGTTGTTATTTGAAGGACACTTAATGATCCTACTAGATTCTCGTGTTTTACTTCCCAAATACAATATATCGCGATAAAATATGGTGTTCCTGTCAGGCACGAACTGTTTCCCAACATTGTCTTGTTCACCAAAGGCTCTTCAGTTGTCAACGGCCACAATTAAAGTCGAAAACCTGTATTGATTTTTTTTTACTGTACTTTTGAAGCAGATGGCTGCATCCTGTTGAACCTGTCTCTCTTGTTTACCGTCTAGAAACTTACTGGTGGAAAATTATAGTTATCACTCCTGGGATGTTTTCATTGAAGACGTTTCTGGGTAGATAAAGTCTCTTGAAAGTTTAGGATAGGTCGCTGGTTTACCCTCGGGGCGCCCCTGGTTCACTTAGCTGTGATTGAGCACCTAACATTACAGATGGGTAAAGTGAAGATGAACGAGTGCAGTATCTACCTAACCTACAATACCTACCTACCCACCCAGGGCAAAGGTCACACAACCCACACTTCTGACCTTTGAACTTTTTATATATTTTTATTTCATGGTTAATTCTTCCCATATTCTTTTTACCTTTGATTTTTTTTCAAGGAAATATTAGCAGAGAAAATGTGTAATATTTAACTCTTGATTTTTGTTATAGAATGAAGGAGTGACCTTTAGTCGACGATGGGGGAGGGAAGGGAAGGAGGGGGGAGCGGGGTGAAGGGGGAGGAATGGGTAGAGGGAGAGTTAAAAGGCCAAAGTTATTATTTTGATCCATCTTTACTCACTTACCAACCCCCTCCCCCCTTCCGGAGACCCCCACCCACCCCCCCGAAAAAAAAAATAAAAAAAATATGTTCGTGATAATAATGAAAGGTTAATGACAGGATATAAGGGGCAATAAATTAGGTGAGGTAAGGTATATGACCCGTCAATAAGGGTGTTATGCTCTCTGGTGTCTATGTTGAATTTGTTCTAAAGGTACAGAGTGGTTGTTGTGTCCTTCTAGCATTGTGTTGTGTTAAGAGTGTTGTATATAGTGACTGATTCTGTTGAGTCCTTTGCCTGCCACCCCACGCTGCCCTGCCACCCTGCTGCCCTGCCACTGCCACCTGCCACCCTGCTGCCCCTGCCACCCTGCTGCCCCACACCTGCCACACCCCGCCACCCTCTGCTGCCCCTACCCCAGCCGGCTCCTGTCACCCTCCCCACACCCATGCCTCTGCCCCCACACCTCTGGCCTCTTTCACACCACCACACCCCAACACACCCACCACCCTACCACACCCACCTGCACACCCCACCACCCACCCACACCCCACCACCCACTCACCACCTTGGACACCACCCTGTACTACCCTACCACCCACCTTACCACTCTACCACCCACCTTACCACCCTACCACCCTACCACCCACCTTACCACCCACCTCACCACTCTACCACCCACCTCACCACCCTACCACCCACCTCACCACCCTACCACCCACCTCACCACCCTACCACCCACCTTACCACTCTACCACCCACCTTACCACTCTACCACCCACCTTACCACCCTATCACCCATCTTACCACCCACCTCACCACCCACCTCACCACCCACCTCACCACCCTGCCGCCCCCCAGGTGTCGTGAGAACCAACCAAAAGAGAGTCTGCTCTTGTCGAAATACATAAGCAATCAATCACCAGCCCCTCACCTGCCTCACCTTACTAATTAAGTGCTACTGTAGGTGCAGGTAAGGAAGAGCCGCTGGGACGGTAACACCTGCCTGACGGGGAGGAAGCATTGGGAAGCCCTGTAGGTTAATCTTTTAATATCTGAATTTGGCATTAGCTGATTACTTACATAACTAGTGGAGTGTATGTATGTATGTATGTATGTATGTATGTATGTAGTCACCTTCTATAACACAGCGACTAACGCACCCTTCCCCTCCCTCCCCCCTTGCGTCACGCCACACCACCACTCACGCACGCAACTCACCCACCAATCACAAGGCGCATTTTCCACCTCCACGCAACTACACAGCCAATCACCACCAGACTTGTACTTGAAGGAAAACTTATGTATATATCGAGTTAAATTACGATAGTTTAGGTTAGGTTAGGTTAGGTTACGTTTATACACTCTCTTTTGTTTCCCTGTCTGGCCAAACCATAATGAGGACACCTGCACTTGAGAGAGAGAGACTTACCTGTGAAGAAATAATTAATCTGACACATCCATTTATACCTGAGGTCTTGTGTCGTCATCATAGGAACAAAACATTGACCGAGTGATTCTTATGCCTTTATTGCCTTTGTTAATACTATTCTATAATGGAGAGTAAATGCTGGCTCTTGATTGGTTTGGTAAGATTGGGGTGATGGCAATGGGTCGTGGGTCGTATGGATCGTGGGTTCGTTGATTTGGGCATTGGTGATACATTTGAGGTCTTGTAGTCAGCTGGGCATCTTTTGTGGCTGTAGGAAGCGTTGGTGGTGGAGAGCTGACTGTAGTGGCGAGCAGGTGAGATCTGTTGGCGAGCAGGTGAGATCTGTTGGGGAGCAGGTCAGATCTGTGGCGAGGGAAGAAGGGAGACTGTATCATATTCGGTCTAGGAGGAGGTTGGGTTAGGTTAGGTTAGGCTAGGTTATGGTCTTGATGGACTTTTGTACATAACGTCATTGTTTGAGACTCCGAGCATGGAATACGTTCAGCGAATTTAATAAGACAGTGATACCGTCGTTTAGATACCCAGGCGTCTTAGCTTGAAACTGAACACAAAACACCGTAGACCTGTAGACCACTTGTGACGGCTGGTAGCAACACTCGGCTCTACCGTAGACCTGTAGACCACTTGTAACAGCTGGTAGCAACACTCGGCTCTACCGTAGACCTGTAGACCACTTGTGACGGCTGGTAGCAACACTCGGCTCTACCGTAGACCTGTAG
>NW_024728182.1:0-3070 GCF_018991925.1 Homarus americanus
GGTGGTGTGAAGGGTGGTGGTGAGGGGTGGTGTGAAGGGTGGTGGTGAGGGGTGGTGTGAAGGTTGGTGGTGAGGGGTGGTGCGAAGGGTGATGGTGAGGGGTAGTGCGAAGGGTCGTGGTGATGAAGGAAGAGGAGATGAGAGATAAGGAAGATAATGAAGAAAAGAAGGGATGGGGATGGAGAAGGGTAATGGAAAGGGAAGTTGTTGTAAGAGAAGGTGTGAGATGGTAGCTAAGGACAGGTGTATAAGGTGAAAACAGGTGTATAAGGTGAGAACAGGTGTATAAGGTGAGAACAGGTGTATAAGGTGAGAACAGGTGTATAAGGTGAGAACAAGTGTATAAGGTGAGAACAGGTGTATAAGGTGAGAACAAGTGTATAAGGTGAGAACAAGTGTATAAGGTGAGAACAAGTGTATAAGGTGAGAAGAGGTGTATAAGGTGAGAACAGGTGTATAAGGTGAGAACAGGTGTATAAGGTGAGAACAGATGTATAAGGTGAGAACAGATGTATAAGGTGAGAACAGGTGTATAAGGTGAGAACAGGTGTATAAGGTGAGAACAAGTGTATAAGGTGAAAACAAGTGTATAAGGTGAGAACAGGTGTATAAGGTGAGAACAGATGTATAAGGTGAGAACAGGTGTATAAGGTGAGAACAGGTGTATAAGGTGAGAACAGGTGTTAAGGGGAGATGTTTGATACGTCACTCTTACTCATCAACACAATTTGGTTATCATCTCTCTCTCTCTCTCTCTCTCTCTCTCTGCACGTCACCACCAACCATCACCACGCAAGCCGAGGTTCTCAGAACATAGTTATTTGCTCACGTATGTTCATGACTTCAATCAAACTAATCCATACATTTGTTGACCTCACTAAATCTAATGCTCATAGATTCTAAAATTTCACTCTGATATGTGCTAGGTTTAATGAACATAATTATTATATTCTAAGGCTCCATATATATATATATATATATATATATATATATATATATATATATATATATATATATATATATATATATATATATATATATATATATATGTTACTCAACGGTTTCTTTAACTATATCTTAACTTCCATAAGTATACTGTATATTCTTAGTTCCACCAGTGTACAGCATAATTTGTGCTTAACAAACTTGTCTACTTTATAGGTTTAAGTAAATTACCTTATAAGTTTTACTTAACGTATATTCGAGGGTTTCACTAAAACTAGTTCATATATATCTTATACTTCACTGCCTACTGTTCTCGTACACCATGAACAGCTGCTGCCATGGGAGGGTAGAACAATGGAATACCTATTCCCCGCTGCCTGGCGCAGGATGGAAGGTTGTGCACCTTTATCCCGCTGCTTGGCATAGGATGGATGGGTTGTGCACCCACACCCCACTGCCTGGCGTAGGATGGATGGGTTGTGCACCCACACCCCACTGCCTGGCGTAGGATGGATGGGTTGTGCACCCACACCCCACTGCCTGGTGTAGGATGTAGGGTTGTGCACCCACACCCCACTGCTCGGCGATGGATGGGTTGTGCACCACACCTGACTGGCCTGCAGGATGGGGTTGTGCACCACACGCACACCGCCCGGCATAGGGCCGGTGTTGTGCACCCACACCACTGCCTGGCATAGGATGTAGGGTTGTGCACCTACACCCCGCTGCCTGGCATAGGATGTAGGGTTGTGCACCTACACCCCACTGCCTGGCATAGGATGTAGGGTTGTGCACCTACACCCCACTGCCTGGCATAGGATGTAGGGTTGTGCACCTACACCCCACTGCCTGGCATAGGATGTAGGGTTGTGCACCTATACCCCACTGCCTGGCATAGGATGTAGGGTTGTGCACCCACACCCCACTGCCTGGCATAGGATGTAGGGTTGTGCACCTCCACACCACTGCCTGGCATAGGATGTAGGGTTGTGCACCCACACCCCACTGCCTGGCATAGGATGTAGGGTTGTGCACCTCCACACCACTGCCTGGCATAGGATGTAGGGTTGTGCACCTAAACCCCACTGCCTGGCATAGGATGTAGGGTTGTGCACCTACACCCCACTGCCTGGCATGGGATGTAGTGTTGTGCTACACCCACTGCCTGGCATAGGATGTAGTGTTGTGCCTACCCCCACTGCACACAGTGTGGGATGTGGGTTGTGCACCTCTACCCCACTGCCTGGCATAGGATGTGATGTTGTGCACCTGCACCACTGCCTGGTGTAGGATGTAGGGTTGTGCACCTACACCCCACTGCCTGGCATAGGATGTAGTGTTGTGCACCCACACCCCACTGCCTGGCATAGGATGTAGTGTTGTGCACCCACACCCCACTGCCTGGTGTAGGATGTAGGGTTGTGCACCTACACCCCACTGCCTGGCATAGGATGTAGTGTTGTGCACCTACACCCCACTGCCTGGCATAGGATGTAGTGTTGTGCACCTACACCCCACTGCCTGGTGTAGGATGTAGGGTTGTGCACCTCTACCCCACTGCCTGGCATAGGATGTAGTGTTGTGCACCTACACCCCACTGCCTGGTGTAGGATGTAGGGTTGTGCACCTACACCCCACTGCCTGGCATAGGATGTAGGGTTGTGCACCTACACCCCACTGCCTGGTGTAGGATGTGAGGTTGTGCACCACCCCACTGCCTGGCATAGGATGTGTTGTGCACCTACACCCCCCACTGCCTGAGTGCAGGATGTGGGTTGTGCACCTACACCCCACTGCCGTGTTGTGCACACACACTACACAGGCCTTAGTGTTGTGCACCCCACTGCCTGGTGTGAATGCTGGGTTGTGCACCTACACTGCCTGGCATAGGATGTAGTGTTGTGCACCCACACCCCACTGCCTGGCATAGGATGTAGGGTTGTGCACCTACACCCCACTGCCTGGTGTAGGATGTAGGGTTGTGCACCTATACCCCACTGCCTGGTGTAGGATGTAGGGTTGTGCACCTAAGCTCCGCTGCTTGGCGTAGGACGTAGTGATGTGCACCTACACCCCGGTGCCTGGTGTGGGATGTGAAGTTGTACAGCTGTACTCCACTGCCTGG
>NW_024728183.1:0-127122 GCF_018991925.1 Homarus americanus
GGCCAATCTGAGTCTGATCGTCATATGGCGTCACTAATCTTGCTAGCAAGACACACACTCGCCTTGCTTACGCGCCCGCTTGCCCAAGCCGGAGGAGGAGGAGGGGCAGGCAAGTAGGCCAGTGGGTGGCGTGGGGCAAATCTAAAATAGCGTCGCGCAGGACACTCTCCAGCGTGTTGGCGTTTACGACCCAGCGGAATGTAAGGCATGTTAGGTTCTGGCAGGCTTTTGTGATGCCCAGTGAAAGCAGCAGGAATCTGAGACCCAGCATCTGAGGATTAACTGTATGTGTGTGTGTGTATATATATATATATATATATATATATATATATATATATATATATATATATATATATATATATTTATATATATATATATATATATATATATATATATATATATATATATATATATATATATATATATATATATATATATATATATATATATATATATATATATATACAGTAGGGGTATGCTATAGCAATGAGATCCTACAAAAGAATATTTACTATAACAGCTTGGTTTTACACAAAATTGAGAATGCTATAACAGAGCAGAAACTCCTGCAACGAACATTATTTAATTTTTTTTTTTTTTTTTTTTTTTTTTTTTTACTGTTTATTGTTTTTTTATTACAAGTATTAATGATATTACAAGTTTATTTCAGGGGTTTTAGATGCATGTTTATGCACTTTTCACAATTTTTTACAATTTTATGGCATTATGTTTTTCAGTATTGAAGTGGTTGTATTTGGGGGCCTGGGAACAGATTAATCCTATAACGAGCGGTACTGTGAACAAGGTTCTAGAACCAATTAGATTCGTTATAGCATGCCTGTACAGTAAAGTCCAAAAAAATCGGATGCCAGAAATCCGGACCACCCGAAATCCGGACTTTTCAAAACGATTTTTTAGCGGGCATTGTGTGCATATGCGTATACAGCTACCTGGCGACAACAAGCGACCACGTGGTAGCCACTTTAAAATGGGCAATCAAACTGAGCAACATACGTATATCTATAACCCCCTCGTTATCAATCGACCCTGATTTTTTGACCGAAATCGTTAATTTATGATATTCACCGTTTATAGTTCACCCATTTTTGAGGTAATGGAACAACAAAACCACTAAGCACTCTAAATCCTATAAACTGAGATGTACGTTACTTGAAACACAAATGCTGATACATTAATTTTACCATTTATTCACGACACTTTACACTGAAACCCGTGGTGTAAAATATTGTGTATATTTCATTCAAGTATTTATTCAAGTCAATTAGGGAGAATATTATTGAAAATACAACGATTTTAAAGCTAAACCATTTGGCAATTCATTAACATCTTTTTAGAGCGAAAAAGCGAAAGTCATTGTTTCGTCATGATTTTATCACTTTCCGCATATGTCATATGTATTTCAGGAAAATAATACATTCCGTGAATGTATTATATCAAGCACAGTATGAATAGAATATCATTGTATATCAGAATTTTAACCGAAAACTATTAAAACAGTAACATCTCCGTTATCGGAAGCTTAGGTAAAGTCTTTTGTTTTTTGTCATGTATTTCTAACTCCTATTTTACATTGAAATAAATGCATTTCACAAACTATTCTTTATCTCTGAGAATATATTAAATTTCAGGCGCCAGTTTAGGTAAAATAGGCGAGAGTGATGTAATAGTTTTTTTAACTGAAAGCTTGATGATTCGAAAACATGCCCTCTAGCCCTGTTCAAAGAGAGGACTGGGAGGAAGCTGTTTTAGTGCTGCAGACGATGACAAAATGATTTGTTGGATTTTAGTAAATATTCAAAATAACATTGTGGCCATTTATTCCCATTCAATTAGGATGAGAATATTATTGTAATACAACAGTTTTTGAACTGAAAACCATTGACGAATTACGGTAACATCTTTGAGCAGAAAGAAAGAAAGCGAAAGTCATTGACTTTTTCATCAACGTTTGCTCACTTTCACTGTATCATCTCGTTCAGCAAAATATTACATTTAAGCTGAATGCATTACTCTCAAGCACGTATGGACGGGAAGAATACCGTTGTAATATAACAACAATACACGGTCCTCTCTTTCCATTTACAGAGTACTGCTGAAGCCCATAATAATGGCTCTAAAGTAGATAAACCGTTGTGTGAAGAAAGAAGAACACATTGAGAATTGGTAATAAACCCAGAAATAATTAAAAGCTGAATTATTTGGTCTTGAGCAATACTGTTCTAATGGAAACCTCTACGACATTGGAAAGTCTACAATTTCTGGGCTAGGGTAGTGACGGCTGTACCCCCCACACGGGGGTAAAACGAGAAAAATCAACTTTTCCAAAAGAAATTTTTGACCTTTATAAACGGTAAAACAATAAAAACAGCTGTAAGAAAAACTATATATTGGCCCTCTAAAAACTTCCGTGGCGCCTTGGTGACGAGACAAATAAGTTTTTTTACGTCGAGCGCTCGCTGTCATTACGCACTTGGGGGTAATTTTCCCGCTTGCCTTTGTGTCCTAGATGGCCAGTAATGCATATATTTACTGATCATAATACAGTAGGGTCGGGATATATCGTTACACTTTATACAGAATATAATGAATTTTTATATCACGGCTACCAAAATTATTGAAATTTTCTACAGTTTCCCACTTAACGCGGTCAATTGAACCCAGAGGGTCCCGTGTTAAGTGAAATCCGCGTTAAGTGAACAACAGAACATATGGGATTAATTCCAATAGAAACCGGCCCGACCCCCAAACTCCACTTTTTGAAGGCACATACCTATGTTGTAGTAAAAATAACATCTTAATTTTATGATGGTACATGCACACAATTAATACTTAAGAGAAATAGAGAAATACAGTCGCCAAGTTAATGTCCATTCAAATAATGGACTCAACTCCCTCCCTCTCACACTACACAGCCGGCTAACAGATGGTCGGTCGGTCCCTCCCTCCCCCCCCCACCCCCCACCAACCGTCCCAAGGAGATGTGTGGGATAACCTCAAACTAAAGTTAGGAAAATATAATTGACATTGCTGGATTCCTTGTAAGACCAGGAATATTTTGAATATAAATGTCATATATTTTGCACAAAAGATAACATAGTTACCTAGAGAAAATTTTTATCTAAAAATTGTAAGTTTAAAGCAAAATATATGATGTTTATATTCAAAATGATCACCAAATTATAAGAATTCCAGCAATGTAAATTATATTCTGACCGGGTAATTTGTATGAATTTTATGAGCTAAAACAAATATCTTCAGTTAATAAAAAAAAAATAATCTTCACGACACTATCTGTCAATCAAAGTACCCCACCTTGCCTCCCCCCCTCTTCCAACCGCGCGGTCAGTCCCAACCCTCCCCCCCACCCCCCACCAATCCTCCCTTCCAGAGTTTTTAACATTTAGTATTAAATAATACCTCAGATTAAAGTTAGGATAATATAATTGACATTGCTGGATTCCTTGTAAGACCAGGAATATTTTGAATATAAATGTCATATATTTTGGACAAAAGATACCATAGTTACCTAGAGAAAAAATTTTATCTAAAAATTGTAAGTTTAAAGCAAAATATATGATGTTTATATTCAAAATGATCACCAAATTATAAGAATTCCAGCAATGTAAATTATATTCTGACCGGGTAATTTGTATGAATTTTATGAGCTAAAACAAATATCTTCAGTTAATAAAAAAAAATAATAATTCTTCACAGGGTAACAGATGGTCGGTTGGTCCCTCCCTCCCCCCCACCCCCCACCAACCGTCCCAAGGAGATGTGTGGGATAACCACTAAATTTTAATAAATAATACCTCAAACTAAAGTTAGGATAATATAATTGACATTGCTGGATTCCTTGTAAGACCAGGAATATTTTGAATATAAATGTCATATATTTTGGACAAAAGATACCATAGTTACCTAGAGAAAAATTTTTATCTAAAAATTGTAAGTTTAAAGCAAAATATATGATGTTTATATTCAAAATGATCACCAAATTATAAGAATTCCAGCAATGTAAATTATATTCTGGCCTGGTAATTTGTATGAATTTTATGAGCTAAAACAGGCAGTCAGGCAGGGTGGCGGGTGGGGCAAATCTAAAAATAGCGTCTCGGACACTCACCGCGTATATGTGGAAAAAATCCGCGTTAAGTGAAAGTTCAGCTTTGGCAAGGCACCGCGTATATGCGAAAACGCGTTAAGTGAAACCGCGTTAAGCGGGGTAAAACTGTATATATATACATAGCAATAAATTTTTTTATTTCGCGAGGGAAATCGGGCAGTTAAAAATAGCGTCTCGGACACTCACCGCGTATATGTGGAAAAAACCCGTGTTAAGTGAAAGTTCAGCTTTGGCAAGGCACCGCGTATATGCGAAAACGCGTTAAGTGAAAGCGCGTTAAGCGGGGTAAAACTGTATACATATATATATATATATATATATATATATATATATATATATATATATATATATATATATATATATATATATATATATATATATATATATATATATATATATATATATATATATACACAAATATATACAGTCAACCCTCACTTACGCGGTTAGTGTAACCCACAGGGTACCGCGGAAAGTGAGAAACGCGTAAAGTGAATAACATAACATATGGGATTAAATGAAATAGAGACCAGCTGACCCCCAAACTCCACTTTTTCCAACACAATACCTATGTTCTAGTAAAAATAACATCTTAATTTTATGATGGTACATGCACACAATTAAAACTTAAGAGAAATAGAGAAATACAGTCGCCAAGTTAATGTCCATTCAAATGTCATATATTTTGCACAAAAGATAAAATATTTACTCAGGATAAATATTATATCTAAAATTTGTATGTCTAATGCAAAATCTATGATGTTTATATTCAAAATGATCATCAAATTGTAAGAATTCCAGCAATGTAAATTATATTCTGGCCGGGTAATTTGTATGAATTTTATGAGCTAAAACAAATATCTTCAGTTAATAAAAAAAAAATATTCTTCATGACACTATCTGTCAATCAAAGTACCCCACCTTGCCTCCCCCCCTCTTCCAACCAGGCCAGATGGTCGGTCCGTCCCAACCCTCCCCCCCACCCCCCACCAATCCTCCCTTCAAGAGAAAAGTTGGGTGAAAAAACTAGATTTTAACATTTATTATTAAATAATACCTCAGATTAAAGTTAGGATAATATAATTGACATTGCTGGATTCCTTGTAAAACCAGGAATATTTTGAATATAAATGTCATATATTTTGCACAAAAGATAACATATTTACTCAGAGTAAACATTATATCTAAAATTTGTATGTCTAATGCAAAATATATGATGTTTATATTCAAAATGATCATCAAATTGTAAGAATTCCAGCAATGTAAATTATATTCTGGCCGGGTAATTTGTATGAATTTTATGAGCTAAAACAAATATCTTCAGTTAATAAAAAAAAAATATATTCTTCACACCATGGTGCCAGGTGGTCGGTCGCCGGTCCCTTCCTCCCTCCCACCCCCCACCAACCCTCCCTACCAGATGAATGTGTGGGAATACCAGACTGTTTACCTTTTTAGTAATAAATAATAAATCAGACTAAAGTTAGGATAATATAATTGACATTGCTGGATTCCTTGTAAGACCAGGAATATTTTGAATATAAATGTCATATATTTTGCACAAAAGATAACATATTTACTCAGAGAAAACATTATATCTAAAATTTGTATGTCTAATTCAAAATCTATGATGTTTATATTCAAAATGATCATCAAATTGTAAGAATTCTAGCAATGTAAATTATATTCTGGCCGGATAATTTGTATGAATTTTATGAGCTAAATAAAAAAATTATACTTTACCCGTGTAAAGGGGTACACCCACCGCAGAATGTGAGCATCCTGGGTTCTGGCAGGGCACCGTGTAAACGTGGAAACGCAGAATGTGAGACCGCGTAAAGTGAGGGTTGACTGTATGTATATATATATATATATATATATATATATATATATATATATATATATATATATATATATATATATATATATATATATATATATATATATATATATATATATATATATATATATATATATATATATATATATATATATATATATATATCTATATCTATATATATATATATATATATATATATATATATATATATATATATATATATATATATATATATATATATATATATATATATATATATATATATATATATATATATATATATATATATATATATATGTTCGTGTAATAAATGTATGTAGTAAGTGCGTAATCTTTTTCACTCAAATCCTAATGAAACACCACAATTAGAATATGGTGGTAGCTGCTGTATAAACAGTGGGAACACAGTCCCACCACCGAGACGAGGGAACACTCCCACCACCGATCGTCTCGTAAGAAGCAAGTGTATAAATTAAAGAAAATACTTGCAGTGTGTTTAATGTTACAGTATACAGTATTACCCCGCTTTACACGGTTTCACTTTCCGCGATTTCTCATTTACGCGGTGCCTCGCCAGAACCGAACTTTCACTTTCCACGGTGCATCTACTCATATACGCGGGAAGCGGCGCGGGCAGGATGGGCACAAGGTCGCCCAGTCATCAAAACATTACCAAGTTCTTCACCCGCCACCCACCACAGCCGGCCTACGTCAGTGATAGTGAGGATATGGACTTTGAGGGGTTTGACAAAGAGGCCCTGCAAGCCTATGTGGTGGATAGTGATACAATTGATACAAGTGATACAGCTGAGGGCCAATAATCTGCCCTCTGCCTCAGAACCAATCCCTGTGTGCCCAGCCATCTTTTCTACTAAGTTAAGTGTTAAAAAACTAATATTATTGATATTTCTCTTAATTATAAATTGTGTGTGCATACCATCATAAAGTTAAGATAATATTTTTACTACAACATTGTTGTGCGTCGTCAAAAAGTGGAGTTTGGGGGTCGGGCCAGTCTTTAATGGAATTAATCCCATATGTTCTGTTGTTCACTTTACGCGGTTTTCACTTTACGCGGTACCCTGTGTGTTCAATTGACCGCGTAAATTGGGGTACTACTGTATTATAAATAAATAAATAAACAAATAAATCGGTAAATCCATTTCAAGTAAATGGAAAAATTTTACTCGACACCGACATTAGTTCCAGTTACCGGTAAATAGCAGACGCTTAAGTGACGTCACTAGTGTTTACACTACACCAGCGGGTAACATTTGATGACATTACTTGAAGTGAATTGGCCTTATATAAAAACCAAGGATGGTTGGTAAAGGACTACTGGGTCAGTGGTTAAGTGTCATATTTGGGGTACCGGTCTTATACAGCGAATAGAGCTCAAAAGCTACTTTTTAAATGGAAATTTGGGGGCCGTCTTATGCACCCCGCCGCCTTTTAGGCTGAGATATACGGTATGTTGAAATGGACCTTCTATGGGTTATATGAGACCAATTCAGGGTGGAATTCTCAACCCAATAAATATTGCTAGAGTAACAGTGAACGTTGCTGCCAATAGAGCGCTATGTTAGCGTCTCAGCACTGTCAACCCTGCCGGGTGATAGTGCGCACATTGGAATTTTCCCTTAAGTGTTTACTTGGGGGATAATGTCTGTGCCCCTGATTGGCAACAAATAAAGATCTTGATGATCCCTCTCAATAAATGTTCTGAATGAATTTATTTTATAAAAACAAATTTAAATAAATAAGTTTCATTGAGCTAAGGGATACTTGATATAAGAGTCGGGAGACAGATACGAAATAGTGTGTTATTGTTTATATTTATCATATGAGTGACTTGTATAACAATAAGAGATCTTAATGCATTAACTTACGAATAATATAACATTTATGAGTCATACTGTTTAAGTTTGGGAGAAAATGCTTTCTCCCTTATTAATTATTATTATTATTTTGTTTTATAATGATATAATGTGACTCATGGTATCCTCCTAGTTTAGACGAGTGATGTGCAACTGGAGGATGAAGGTCAGGAGTCCGGGCCTATGGATAATAGAGGAGACTATGGAGCTGTCCCTGAGGAGATACTATTGGAATGATGAGCTACTGTAACGACAACGGTCATACACGTCAGTTAGCGCCAAAATCAAATGATTCATATTACGCTCAATAGCCCACAAAACATGTAACTCTGCTTTCGTTTGAGTCCTCCATCTGAGGAGTCCGTTTTCTCATCACTTCACGACACCTCAGCCCTCCGTTATCCCATTTTCTCTGACTTACTGAAACCAACCTCTCTATAAAAATGAATTTGAATGTGAGAGAGAACACCCTTGTTTTGAGTCAACTTAGATATGTTTGATTACAGTTAAAGCATACAAGATCCTTTCTGCCTTTGTGAGTGATGTTGAACGCTTTAACTGTCATTATTGTTAGTAACATTGGGTAGGTAAGTGAGTGTTGAGTCTGCCAGGACAAACAATACCCATCGGTTTCGTTCCCTAAGAATGACCAGAGTTTCCAATTGCTACTGAAGTCAGATTATTTTGTTGCCCAAACATCAGAGAATATGATGGTTATAGTTTAGTTAATGTCAGTTGTCTATTTAAGAAAGTCATTAATCTCCTGAACTATTCTGTCAACCTGTACAAACTCCAAGATCTAACGTCACCCCGTGAATAGCTTCTTGTTCGCCTCAAGCCTGAGCTCGCCGAATTAATGTTATCAACGTATATATTCCACCTTTTCCTGGCAAGCTCAACCTCTTGATTAGATTATATGAATAGACATAGGAAATTACCCTGATCAGGAACACCGGAGTTCATAATTAAGTATACGGTGATCCAAAATGGTAGAGAAGGTATGTTGTTGGTAAGATCGACCTTTCTGGTATGAATACGGAGGCCCAAGCTGCCCCGCGGGTGCACGTATATACCTCTACACGAGGGAGAATCACGCATTCGTGACTCTTCCTCAAAGTCTCTCCAGGTATGTTAACGTGTGTTTCCCGCCGCCTATTAATTCAGTTTAACTTAGTGGATATCAGTGTTCATGTTTTAACATAGTAACTTCTGTGCCAATTAAGTCGAGTAACGTAGAGATTTAGAGATCGTCTGGACCGTTGCCAGACGTATGTTTTGTATAGTTGAAGTTAATTATTGAGGCATTCGTGGCTCTTCCTCAACGTCTCTCCAGACCAGTGTGTTGAGCTGAATACTCATCGGCTACCGTGGGTCGGTAGCCGAGTTGGACAATGCCGTTAATTCAACAGGATTAAACTGGAAGTCCTTTTCCTGCAACTCGGGCGCCAGCTCCCTTGGCGTGTGTCGGTTTACAACCGACCCCCTAACAGTGATCTTCATTTGTTGTGGAGACACCTGGGAATCTGGGATATATACCCTGGGGCACTCCTCACAGTTACACGGGCTTAAGTATTATTGTATCTTGATTGAGGGATTAACTAACAGAAATATGGAAATCCCAGGTTAAGCAGTGAACCCATAAATGTTGATATTACCAGGAAATATGTTATGTGAGTTGAGTACATGAACTGAAGGAAAAGTATCATGTTCATGCCGATAGAACGTGATGTTATAAGTTGATTTGGGATAGTGTAAAGTGTGTCATATTATCCACTTGCAGTGACAATGGAATAATATATTGATTGTTAAATGTTGGAACCAAGAATTGAAGACGTAGTTTGTTACTTATAAAAGTAAGTCCTGCGGGTCCAGTGTTATCTGACAGTGTGTAGTAATTTCTAAATCTTATTTGTCAAAGAAATAATACAACAGTTGTCTGCTGAAGTAATGAGTAATAGTTGTTGAATGGTATAATAAGTATTTGGAGGTGTTTAATGAGGTCATAAGTTCTTGAAGTGTTTGGTGACTTCATAAGTTAATTGCGGTTCTGTTTTGTCTGAGTGAATCAAAGATGCATCTTATCCACTCACTGTGTTAATAAATACTGAATTAGTAATCTACGAGTATCACCACTCTACTCCTTCTAAACATTGGTTCCCAGAAAATAATACTTACTCACGTGCCTATACATCTACCACACTACCCAAAAACTTTCCATGAGTTATGTTATATAATGAAAAGTCTGGGTGGTGGCAGCTAGCCTTTGTAAGTATAAAAAGTGTTGTACTAAGAATAACATGGTTCCCCAGACTAACCCATGTATAAGAATAGACGTAAAACAGAGTATACTTCAGAAAGGTAAGAACATTGAAACTGAGAATATAATATATATGAAAGAAATGAAAGACTTGGAAAGTACAAGAAGAGAAAGATAAGACATGTATGTACATTGTGGAACTAAAACCACAGCACAGAAATTATTAAAGAAACACACCACGAATGTCTAATATAAAACACATACATAACTAAAACAAGAATTACTTATATAAGAATACTAAATAAGAATATAAAGTATATTTATAAATAAAGAATTGAAGAAGGATAACTCTTATCAAACAGGATACTCATTGAAAAGAATGCTACAAAGAACATATAGGTATATGAATAAATAAGAATACTAACAGAAAAGAATATCTGGATGGTAAATTATAAAGAGAAGAACACAGCCCGTTACACTACAAGGACTAGAAAGTTCAGCTCAGGCACTACTTTCAAGGAATTGTCTGTCATTAGAGAATTTTAATTCAGTAGTAGTAGTAGTTTCACCCAAGACCCAAGGGGACCATACTACATGTAAAAATATAAAAAATGTAAAGCGACTTGGATTACTAAGATAGATCCTCATGTGGCTTGTATAATTCATGGCAGCTGTGTCTCAAATAACCTATTTTCACCAATGAATTGTGCAGTTTGTTATGATCAAATTTTTCAATTTCATCAAGCTACAGGTGATAAGAAAGATTTATTGCAATTACAAATTAAAAATAGGTGGAATAAGGCCTTGAAGAGTAAATTTTTGAATGTACAACAATAGAAAGATCCCAAATTGGCAGAAAGTTTAGGTTTATTGGTGTTAAGTAAAAGACTTAATCCCCACTTAGACAAGACTGCTTCTGCTAAGAAAAATAAGTTATTGGACCCTCCAGACAGTGAGGCAGTAGGAAGTATACAAAAACCTCTATCTACTCAATCTGATTTCAGTGGATTCCAGGATCAGGACAATGAGCCTGGTTCTAATCATAGTATCCAGTCTCTTGAGCAGGAAGAACCTGTTGAGACTGACTTCATCCTATCCACATCTTGGCAACCACTTCCACCTGGGGCAAAAGTGTTGGTTACTGCGAGTGGAAACAGGCTGCTGTCGACTGACACACAGCTGCTGGATAATATTGAGTGTAAGGTTGATTCTAACAGGCCATGGATAACATTGGTAAGAGCTAAGTCTTCTTTGTTCACTAGTCCATCTGAATCTGTGGATTCCTTATTCAAAATATTTTATGAAAATGTCTCTAAGCTTCCTGATATCTCAGCAACTACAAAGAGAGAGGAAGGACAAGCAATTATGATGTGTCTGTTATTAACTAAGTTTGTGGTGGACTATGAGGAAAATTCAGAAGTGGACAAATGTTTTGCTGCTGCTCTACAAGGAATCCCATGTTCCCTGTACAACTCATTTTTAGATCATTTGTTGAAAGCCCTAAGACTGAAAGTCCAGCTAAGGAAACAAGCAACAAATAATGCTTCAAGTGGTAGCGCTTATTTGTTGATACGTTCTTCTCCTCTTTTTCCTGCTTTGTTTGGTGAGCAATCATTGATTAATTATAGATCATCTTTGGAGAATACTATTAATATTAATGTCCCCAGGAGTCCTCAGACCTTTCGGAAACCTAGGAGAGGAAGGTTTTACAGGGGAAAAGGACCACCTGCTCGGGTCAGTTATCAACCTAGGGGAAATTTTAGAGGAGGAAATAATCAAAGACGTAATAGAGGTGGCCGTTTGTTCAGAAACGGAAGGCCTTATTCCACCACCTCAGCAACTTCCCCCTTCCAATGAAGTCAGACAGCTGGGTCATCTAGGGAGTTGGGAGAACAGATGGACTTCTTCCATATGGGCTTACAAGACAATCAAAGGGGGTCTCACATGGACTTGGTTGAGGCGCCCTCCCCTAGCATTCCCAAAGAAGGGTAAAAAACCAACCCCATTACTTACAAAATTTGTAAGTCAACTACTAAACAGAGGTGTCATAGAACTGTTGCAGTCAGAGAAATGTTTCATGTCTCGCCTATTCCCAGTCCCTAAGAAAGGCAGCGACAAATTAAGGTGGATTTTGGATTTTTCAATCCTAAACAAATTTATTCCCAAAAGAAGTTTCAATATGCTCACTTACGACCATCTGAGGCATCTACTTCCGCCCAATGCTTGGATCTCAAAAGTGGATCTCGAAGATGCCTATTATCACGTTCCTGTTGCTCCCAGGTACAGAAAATTTCTGGTGTTCAAAGTAGGGGAATTAAGTTATCAATTCACAGTGATGCCGTTCGGTCTGACAATTGCACCAAAAGTCTTTACAAAATTGGCAAATATTCCTAGAAAGATCCTTGCAAAGGAGGGCATAAGAACCTTTGCTTATCTAGACGATTGGCTGATAATGGGAAACTCTTTCAAAGATTGTCAAAGGGCGACCCAACGTACACTAGTACTATTTCAAAACCTTGGTTTAAAGATAAACCAGGTAAAATCAAACTTAATACCATATCAAAAGTTGGATTGGTTAGGTCTCCAGTGGGATACAAATCAGCAGTCAGTCAGTTTACCAGGAACAAAAGTAACAGATTTAATAAACAAATTAGAAGCCTTTTGTGTAAAGCACAAGGTTTCTTGGTACGATTGGGAAAAACTTCTGGGTCTGTTGAATTTTGCCATAATAGTGGTTCCATTGGGAAAGTTAAGGAAAAAGCAACTATCTCATCTGGGCTCGAAGTTGCTTCGCAGAAACAGACATGTTGCTTCTTCTCTCCCTATTCAGATAAAGAATCATCTGTTATGGTGGACTAACTGGGACAATCTAATCGGTCCCTCTCCCTGGGTTCCACCTCAAACAAGTTTGGTCGTTTGTACGGATGCGTCCAAAATAGGATGGGCATACCATTCTTCAAAAGGGGAATTCAATCAAGGGAAGTGGAGCAACTTCCTTTGGGACAAACACATAAATATAAAAAAATTAGCAGTGGTCCTATTCTTTTTGTCGGCAAACCCAAATTTACAAAATATGACGATCCTGTTTGCCATGGACAACAAAAAGGCAGTGTTTTGTCTCAATCATCAAGGGTCAACAAGGTCTTGGCCCCTTCTACAACTGTCAGAAAAAATTTTCAGTATTTGTGCAACACAAACACTTTACCTCAAAGCAACTTGTAATCCGGGAGTGCAAAACAATTGGGCAGATGTGCTGTTCCGTCTCCGGCCAGTATCGACAGAAACAGAATGGTCCCTAAAGGTATCGGAGTTCAAGAGTCTAGTGAAGAAGTTTGGAACTCCACAGATAGATCTGTTTGCCTCCCTAACAAATCACAAGATGCCAATATATGCATCTTTGGAAAGGTCAAATCTTTTAGGAAATGCCCTCCTCTTAGATTGGAATCTTTGGAATTCAATCTATCTATTCCCACCTGTGAAAATATTGCCCAAAGTGGTTCACAAAATCAGATCCTTCCGAGGCAAAGTCCTCTTAATTGCACCATATTGGATCCTACAACCTTGGTGCCTGGATCTACTGGACTGGTGCCCGAATCCTCTACAATTGCAACAAGGATATCTAGACCAGGTACTACATTCTCAGTTCGAGATATCCTTGGCACTTCACGCTTGGAGTTTCTCAAAAAAAGTTTAAATAGGTTGTTGGGTAATTCCAATATAGCTAACCAAGTATTAGCAGGTCATAGACCCCAAACTTCTATTCAATATGAGAAAACTTGGAATCTTTTTCAACAATTTAACAAGTTAACAACTCCAGATTCATTATCGGAAACAGTTGTGTTAGAATTTTTAGAATTTCTGTTCAGAGTTAAAGGCCTTCAAGGATCGACACTTGCATCTTATAAATCAGCGTTGGTTGACCCTCTGGCTTGGGGTTTTAATATTACTTTGAACCCAAGGATTTATCAAATGCTAAGATTGTCCTTTTTCATTCAGAGACCTCCTCGACCCACGAGAATCCCGCCTTGGTCTCTGGAAAAAGTTACTAATCTTCTTATGGGGCCTAATTACAATATAAATCTGAACAGGGATAAATTACTCCAGAAGGCAGCTTTCCTCCTAGCAATAGCAATGGGAATGAGAATCAGTGAACTGATTTCAATTTAAAATAATCCATCATTATTGGTATTTTCTGACGAGGATGTTATCCTTTTTCCTGCGGAGATCCTAAGAAAAAATGAAAGGGAAGATTTCCAAGCTCAACCTATTAAGATAAAACGTCTAATGGATGAAACGAGGGTTCCTCACATATTGTGTACAGTTAAAAATCTTCAGGAATGGTTAACCAGATTCCCTAATCGAGGCCCTTATGTTTTCTCATCAAGGGATGGTAAGAAATTATCTCCTAGTCAATTGACAAAATCCTTATCTCAATTAGTGAATCAAGCAGACCCTGGCAAGAAATTTTTGGCACATGACACTAGGAAATATGCAGGGTCTGTGGCCTTTCTGTGGCATATGAGTCTCAGTCAGATCAAAGAAATGGGTTTTTGGAGATCTTCAAAAACTTTCAAAGACAGCTGTCTTCATCTATCTCTGAGAGATGCTTCAAATGTGGTGGTGCTGGGTTCCCCTCCCCCATCTAGTCAATCTCCACTACCAGGACCTTCTTCCTCATCAGAATAAAGTGAGTATCCTTTTTGAGTAAATTAACATTTTACCTTCCGATAAATGTTCCTAATTTTGGAAATGTTCAAAACAGTTTATAATATAATCTGGACCTCAGTCAGCGGAGCCTTGTATGCAAAGTCACCTCCCTCTCCACCTCCTGCTCAGGTATTCTTGCTGATGTCGCATTTAGAGCTTGAACAAAAAGCCGTTTTTTTTCTAAAAACCAGTTTTTGTGATATAGCTCGAATGCGACATCCATAACCCACCCATCTCCACCCCTCGAGAGTTGACTTTTAATTACTGCTCTCTCTGAGGCAAGAGATGAGGGTCGTGATGCATATAGTGGGGGGTGAAGGAGGGGGTTTTGAGAATTGCAATTAAATGCCAGGTAGCAACGTGTCCTCCTAATATTACTTATTAAGTAATTATTAGATGTTTTAATTGCCTGTATGTTAGCCTGGCGAATTGGCTAGGAATTGACATACCTAGGTAGCATTTGCTGACGTCACTTTCGAGCTATATCACAAAAACTGGTTTTTTTAGAAAAAATGGCCTTTTTACCCTTTTTTTATCTTTAAATTCCTAAAACCATTTATCTCACTGAAATATAGAGGATATATCATAAGAAATAACAGGAAAAAGAGATAAGATACTCCAAAAGATTTATGCATTATTTAGTCTTACCGGTTTCATTTTCTTTGAATGTGGTGTGACTTATGAAAACCTGTGTGGTGAGGTTCACTGAAAAGAGAGAAAAATACATATAGTATTATACTGCTAATACTGTGCTCTGCATAACATGTCTACATTATTAAATTTTCTCTTTTACTACATGTTCCTAACCCAGCTGAGAAAAGATGCCCCGCCACCTCCTCAGTAGTTACAGCTGATTGGCTGTTACAAATCTGTTCGATTTCGTCCTGAAGTAATGAAGTATTTCTAAATGAGTTTATTCATAATCGTTGGGATGACCGTTTTTGACTAGAAAGATATTTAGCTAAATTATATAAAGATACATACATTCATTATTTCAAACAGGAGCACGTAGGAAGTTTATCAGAAATCTTATAGTACATGAATTAACTGTAAAACTCGAGTAACAAATTCACGCTTTCGGAGGACGCATTTGGTACTGTATACAGTATACTTATTTTTACCCACAATAAGGCATACTAAGACAAATTACATATCAGTAAAACTACATTATGCAAAAACTAACGTTTTAAAAGATCAAAATGACACTGAAATATTACACAGCCTCTGAAAATTGGTGGATGAGTGTGACAGACTTGGCTGCTCGAGCAAACAGCCATCAGCAGAGGCAGCAAATATAACTGTGAACAACTCCATATTTCAGTGTGATTCTGATCTTTTAAAATGTTAGTTTTTGCATAATGTAGTTTTATTGATACGTAATTTGTCTTAGCATGCCTTATTGTAGGTAAAAAATAAATATATATTAAATGCATCCTTCAAAAGCGTGAATTTGTTACCAGAGTTTAGGAGTTAATTCATGTACAGGTGCTCCTCTACTTAAGAACATTCAACTTACAAACTATCAGAGATACAAACATCATCACTGAGGAAGATTACCTGCCAGAACAGGTGTTTAATGTGGATGAGACTGGATTATTTTGAAGAAAATTTCAGATAGAACAAACATTACCTGATAGGAGAATAGTGAGCCAGGTTTTAAGGCTGTATTAAAGGGTATAGCTGTACTAAATATCCATAATCTTTTCATTTTTTACAATATGTTTGGTATCTACAAGAGTAAAGTTGGACTTACAAACAAGCCTCAGGAACGTAACTCGTTTGTAAGTAGAGGAGCACTTGTACAAGATTTCTGATAAACTTCTTACGTGCTCCTGTTTGAAATAATGAATGTATGTATCTTTATATAATTTAGCTAAATATCTTTCTCGTCAAAAACGGTCATCCCAACGATTATGAATAAACTCATTTAGAAATACATAATTACTTCAGGACGAAATCGAACAGATTTGTAACAGCCAATCAGCTGTAACTCTTGAGGAGGGGGCGGGGCATCTTTTCTCAGCTGAGAAAAAACGCACTACAGTGAACCCTCACTTTACGCGGTCAATTGAACCCACGGCGGCCAGCGTTAAGTGAGAAACGAGTAAAGTGAACAACATAACATATGGGATTAATTGAAATAGAGACCGGCCAACCCCCAAACTCCACTTTTTCAGACACAATACCTACGTTGTAGTAAAAATAACTTCTTAATTTTATGATAGTATGCACACACAATTAATAATTAAGAGAAATATCAATAATATTAGGTTTTTTAACACTTACATTAGTAGAAAAGATGGCTGGGCACACAGGGATGGGGGGTTGGTTCCGAGGCAGAGGGCAGATTATTGGCCCTCACCTGTATCAATTGTATCACTATCCACCACAGAGGCTTGCAGGGCCTCTTTGTCGAACCCCTCAAAGTTCATATAAGTCCATATCCTCACTATCATTATCACTATCACTGACTTGGGCCGGCTGTGGTGGGTGGCGGGTGAAGAACTAGGAAATGTTTTGATGACTGGGCGACCTTGTGCGCACCCTGCTCGCGCCGCTCTCCGCATAAAAGGGTACACACACCGCGGAAAGTGAGTATTCCGTATTCGGCAGGGTACCGCGTAAATGTGGAAATGCGTAAAGTGGGACCGCGTAAAGCGAGGGTTGACTGTATAGTAGATATAATACAAATACAGTAAAGTTGAGTACAGAACATAATTATATCAGTGGTAAAAAAAAATACAATTTAATTCTTCATATACAGGTGGTTCTTGACTTATGAATGCGGTAAAACTTTAAATTTGTATTTTATTTAACTGTTGACTTAGTTTTTTACTTTCATTTGATGTATTTTGTCATTCTATTTCTTCTTTGGTCTTAAATGAAATTATTTTAGATGTATATAAGTGGGGTTTTAAAAAGTGATTTGTAAGTACGGTATGCATATAGCATGTGTTCTGACTTGCATACAAATCCAACTTACAAACGTCCTCAGGAATGGAACCCGTTTGTAACCCAGGGACCCCCGGTACATTACTGTACAGTAGAATCACAGTTATCTGGGATTCAGGCAACTGGTAGATTAAACTAACCGGCATCAGAATGATATAATAATAATAACAATAAAAATTCCTACAAAATCAGCTAGAATCGTAAGTTTGAATACCGTACACAACTGGGATGAGCTGCCATATTTATTGCTAATGATAAACAATAAAATTGATACAAATCATATCTTAAAATACAATGGCACATAATTTTCATACAAAAATAGTTCCTTTCACACTGAAACCATCCTCTGGACAACACGACACAGTTCAGACAGTCAACCAGCTGGCTGTGTGTACAGGAAAACCTCAAGATAAGATGGGGTTAGGTGCCTGAAAAATCCATCACTCGGTGAATTATTATAGATAGGGAGCATTATAACACGGGGTTCAATGGGATACGTTCCCAGCCAGTTCCCAAACACAAATGTATAACCAACAAAAGTTCCTACAATACTTTTTTCTTTTTAAGGGGAATACCCCACCCGGGCACAGGTCACCGACCCACAACGAGGCCTAGGGGGCGAAAAAATAAGAATAGAAAGAAATCTAAAATAGAAAAAGGAAAAGGTTATATTAATCTACACCACGAAGATGCCGGAAAATCAGCTTTTTAAAGTGAGACAGATTGTATGAGTATGGAAACACAGAAGAAGGCAGAGCATTCCACAGTTTGGCTGTGTGAGGAAAGAAAGATGTACTATAACGGGTAATTCTAGTACGACTAACATCCACAGAGAAATGGTGGGCATCGCGGGCAAGAGGAGTGTTACAAGCCCACAGCCTTGCCAGCGTTACACAGGATGCCAAATCCACCGAACATTGCCCGTTAAAGTACAGGTACCTGTAAAAGAGAGAGAGTGAAGCAACAACACTCACCTCTTCGTAAAGAATAAGTCTGGTTATCATCACACGTCCCCTTCAAGGCTAAGGGGACTCTTGTAGGTCGAGTGGGGACATCACTCTGACACCCACACAGCCTCTGGGGAGTCTTATGCTGCTTAACAATGTCAAGCTTTACATCAAAGACACAGTTTTCTTGGATACCTTGGCCTTCCCAGACATTTTCAAAGTCACACTTCAGTCACAAAAAAAAAGAGAGCAAAAGCACTTGTCACAGAAACAGAGAAAACGATGATAACAAAAACAATGCTCACGTTCTCAAAACAACAGAGTTGACAATCACAAAAACACAGAAAATATCACTTCACAGTCACTAAACACAGTTCAATCTAAATGTAAGTGCTGTCCCCTCCTTATATAAGAAAAACAAAACAAAACACCAATGATAATTACAGCATGAACTGACAATTTGCAGATTTTCAATTCAAGTACCTCGATTATTCGCGGATGACAACCTGGATGTACCCAAGAATGTCTAAGGGTAGTTTCTGATTATATTTGTGAAACGATTTTCCCATTTGTATTTATTTGTAAGTATTTTGTGTGTGACTACACACACACACACACTCCGTCTCCAGCCTTCATAGAAAGAGGACGTCGGCGCTGCCCGTGGTCTCTTGACCATGGAGACAGCTGCCAGCTTGGTTTGTCGGGCACTCCCTTTCCCCATTTCCTCCTCCCCCATCTGGATTTATCAACATCCTCCCACCATCAGTACAGTGCAAAGATTGACAATCAGCCCACAAAAGTGACAATTTCAACTCGAAAGAAAGAAACAACTGTTAGAGTGACAATCAGTGCTTAGCGGTCAATGTTGACCTGACTGGACCAGACACACCCTGTCCACCGTATACTCGCCACTGTGGGGGATTCAGTGGACAACACCGCACCAGACTACTCATCGCTACAAGGCACCCTGGACAGGCTACAGGCATGGACTACGGAGAACAAGGTCACCATCAACCACACCAAAACTGTAGTCATGCACATCAATACCGCCACCACTCCAGTCCAAGCCCCAGCAGTCACAGTGGGTGCCCATCCTCTCCAGCTGGTGCAGTCTGCCAAACTCCTGGGTGTAACTATAGACAACAAACGCGACTGGAAGGCCCATGTAAATAACACAGTCAAGGCAGCCTCGTACAGTCTCTACATGCTATGACGACTTAGGTCACTTGGGACACCCACGCCAGAGCTGAGGACCATCTACAACGCCTTTATTCTCCCCAAACTAACGTATGCGTCACCAGCCTGGTCGTCTTCTCTCAACTCCACCCAACGACGTCAGCTAGAGAAGGTACAGAAAAGGGCCTGCAGAATCATGCTCGGCGCAGAATACTCCGGTTACACCAACGCTCTCTCCACCCTGGAAATGCCTTCTCTCAGTGACCTCCACCACCAAGCACTGGCAGCCAACTAATGCACCACCCTCGTCATTGCCACCTCCTGCCACCGGCAGTCCCCCACCCACCTCGCGCAGTCCGCCACTACAACAAAATTCAGCCCATAAGAGCCCGCACCAATAGATATAAGAATAGCACCAACTCATCTATTGTTAAAATAATAAACAACTCCTAATTTATGTACTGTACAGCCCTGTAAATGTATTCAATGCATATTTTATCATTATGTCTAAATCAAATGTAAGTCTGTATATTTTCAGCCACCAGCTGCAACTCTATTAATAAACAGTTTATTATTATTATTATTACCAACACTGGATGAGAAGCAAAGAAAGACTCCTAACTACATCAGGAGAGAAATGAGGACTCCCTACTCCATCCAGGCAAGGAACTATGAATTCCTAACTTCATCACATGAGGAACAAGAACCTTCTCCAACACCCTGTTTGAGCTGGAGGACCTACCCTGACCACGTGGTGCATCTGCAGCTGTAGTGAGGTAGCGGATTAACACCTAGGTATGACGCAACGGCCATCCAAACAGTGGGCGCCAACATCAGGTCACAAGAATGTTTACAAGTCCAACTCAAACATTACCAGATCTATAGTTAATCTATATGTTGACTCTTTGTTTCTTTATTTTTGTATTGAGAGCTTTTGTCAATCAATTGACCCACTCCCCGCTTCCACCATATGTAACCTATCACCTCTGTTCATTGTATATTTTTAGCCTTCGGGCTGCCATGTTATCCTAATAAACCGTTAATTATTATTATTATTATTATTATTATTATTATTATTATTATTATTATTATTATTACACACACCTTTACAATACAGGTAAAAGAAATACTTGTCCTAAGGGCAAACACAAAAAGGGAATATACATTTCTTTGCACACGAATAAAAATGCACCCCCCTGATCAGCAAATGTTATTCGCGGATTTGGCTATTTGCAGCCATTTTGAGAATCTAACCCCCGTGAATTTTAAGGGCATGCTGTACAATGTACGATCCTAGCCAATATTTGTAGTCATGCGATGGCGGGCTTACAATCGACAAAGAACCAAATACAGGGCTGTAGTGAGCGGGTTGGCCGCGTGGCAGCATGGGGGGGAGGGGGGGGAGGGGGGGTGGGGGAGGGATTCTAATATTTTGATATTTTATTACCGATTTGCTTGATTTTTTATCAATCAAGTATACATATACCTTGATCATCATAATCAAATTTCATATCATTTGCTCAACGGGTTTGTGAGAAATACCGGCGAATACCGCAAATTTTGATTCTCAGTTTCTTGGAATTTCTACAACCTTTTCCTAAAAAATAGAAACACAACAAGAAGACAACCTAATGATTAAAAGCACAAAATAGATTTTTCATATTCATTGTACAGTATACAGTATTACAGTAAAAGTCAAAAAATCCGGATGCCAGGAATCCGGACCACCCGAGAATCCGGACTTTTCGAAAACTCAAACTTTTTAAATTTAGCGGGCTTTTGGGGGTTACATGAATGAATGGAGTTGCTTTAAAAAATTAATTTACATAATTCTAATAATAAAAGTAATTGTAAATTATAGGTAGCTAATTTTGTTAGTTTTGGAATTAGCTTGAACTGAAATGTGTGCATGCGTGAATGCCACAGCTGCACAACGACAACAAACGACCACGCAATCGCCACTTTAAAACAAGCAATCAAACTGTGACAACGTATGTAATTTTAAGTCCTACTCTTTCCATGTACAGAGTACAAGCCCATAATAATGGCCCCTAAAGTAGATAAACTTCGTTGTGTGAAGAGAAAGAAGAACACATTGAAATTGAGTGACAAACTTGAAATAATTAAGAAACTAGAACGTGGTGTGAGCAATGCTGTTCTAATGGAAACATACGACATTGGAAAGTCTACAATTTATGATATAAAAAAAGGCAAAGAATAAAATTATAGAATTCACAGCTTTTTTGAGCCTTACATTAAAATTGCTGAAAGAAAAAGTTTACATCGGCCCAAATTAGAATATCTTGATAAAGTGTTGCATGAATGGTTTTTGTTAAAACGATCAGAAGGTATGGCAATTTCTGGGCCGATGCTTATTGCCAAAGCAAAGTCTTTTAAGGAGCAAATGAACATTGAATCAGAGTGCGCATTTAGTGTTGGATGGCTTAGGAATTTCAAGACTCATCATGGTATTAGACAGTTTGTTTACATTTTTGTCTAGTGTTGACTTTATTTTTCTGTAAAACTGCTCATTTTCATAAATGAAGCATGCTATATTTGCTAATGAATAAACTATCAAAATGTACCTTTTCATCTCTTCTTTATTCCTCCTTAAATTTTAATTTTAAACGTACTGCCCGAGAATCCGGAAAATCCGAAAATCCGGACCGACCCAATCCCCGAGCAGTCCGGATTTTTGGACTTCCACTGTACCCCGCTTTACACGGTTTCACTTTCCGCGATTTCTCATTTATGCGGTACCTTGCCAGAACCGGACTTTCACTTTCCGTGGTGCATCTACTCTGGTGCTGGAATTCTTACAATATGATGATCATACAAATTTTAGATCTAATGTAATAATTTGGTTTACACAAAGCAAGTATTTTATATTTTGTGCAAAATATATGAAGTTTACATTCAAAATATTCCCTGACCTGCAAGGAATCAAGAAATGTCAATTATATTATCCTAACTTTAGTCTGAGTTATTATTTATTAGGGCCTACTAAAAATGTAAATTACTATTTTCTCCCAAAGCTTCTCTGGTAGGGAGGGAAGGTGGGGGGTGGTGGGGAGGGAGGGAGGGAGGGACCGACCCAGCTAGGGCCGAGTATTTCGTTGACAGATAGTGTCCTTGAAGAATATTTCTTTTATTTATTTAATGAAGATATATGTTTTAGCTCATAAAATTCATACAAATTACCCGGCCAGAATATAAATTACATTGCTGGAATTCTTACAATTTGATGATCATTTTGAATATAAACATCATAGATTTTGCATTAGACATACAAATTTTAGATCTAATGTTTACTCTGAGTAAATGTGTTATCTTTTGTGCAAAATATATGACATTTATATTCAAAATATTCCTGGTCTTACAAGGAATCCAGCAATGTCAATTATATTATCCTAACTTTAGTCTGAGGTATTATTTATTACTAAAAAGGTAAATATTCTGGTTTTCCCACACATTTATCTGGTAGGGAGGGTTGGTGGGGGGTGGGGGGGAGGGAAGGACCGACCGACCATCTGGCACGGTGTGAAGAATATTTTTTTTTTATTAACTGAAGATATTTGTTTTAGCTCATAAAATTCATACAAATTACTGGACCAGAATATAATTTACATTGCTGGAATTCTTACAATTTGATGATCATTTTGAATATAAACATCATAAATTTTGCATTAGACATACAAATTTTAGATCTAATGTTTACTCTGAGTAAATATGTTATCTTTTGTGCAAAATATATGACATTTATATTCAAAATATCCCTGGTCTTACAAGGAATCCAGCAATGTCAATTATATTATCCTAACTTTAGTCTGAGGTATTATTTGTTACTAAAAGTTAAAATTAGTTTTTTCACCCAACATTTCTCTGGTAGGGAGGGAAGGTGGGGGGGAGGGTTGGGACTGACCGACCATCTGGGCGGTTGGAAGAGGGGGGGAGGCAAGTTGGGGTACTTTGATTGACAGATAGTGTTGTGAAGAATATTTTTTTTTTATTAAAAGAAGATATTTGTTTTAGCTCATAAAATTCATACAAATTACTGGACCAGAATATAATTTACATTGCTGGAATTCTTACAATATGATGATCATTTTGAATATAAACATCATGGATTTTGCATTAGACATACAAATTTTAGATCTAATGTAATAATTTGGTTTACACAAAGCAAGTATTTTATCTTTTGTGCAAAATATATGAAGTTTACATTCAAAATATTCCCTGACCTGCAAGGAATCCAGAAATGTCAATTATATTATCCTAACTTTAGTCTGAGGTATTATTTATTACTAAACGTTAAAATCTAGTGTTTCACCCAATCATTTCTCAGAGAGGTAGGGGCCAGTGAGCTGGGAAGAGGGGGGGGGGGATTTGAGTGTATTATTTGAATGGACATTAACCTGGCGACTGTATTTCTCTTAAATATTAATTGTGTGAGCATACCATCATAAAATTTAGATGTTATTTTTACTACAACATAGGTATTATGTCGGAAAAAGTGGAGTTTGTGGGTCGGGCCAGTCTCTATTGTAATTAATAAAACGGACGGACGGACGGACACGCACGCACGCACGCACGCACGCACGCACGCACGCACACACACACACACACACACACTACAGCTACTCCCCGACTTACAACTTACTCGACTTACCAACTTTCAGAGATACAAACATCATCACTGAGGAAGATTACCTGCCAGAACAGGTGTTTAATGTGGATGAGACTGGATTATTTTGAAGAAAATTTCAGATAGAACAAACATTACCTGATAGGAGAATAGTGAGCCAGGTTTTAAGGCTGTATTAAAGGGTATAGCTGTACTAAATATCCATAATCTTTTCATTTTTTACAATATGTTTGGTATCTACAAGAGTAAAGTTGGATTTACAAACACTTGGACTTACAAACAAGCCTCAGGAACGTAACTCGTTCGTAAGTAGAGGAGCACCTGTGCAGGTATGCCTTGAGATACAAATGGGTTAGGCTAAAAATATAAATATTAGATGAATTTATGTATCACGAATAAATAAACATCTGGGTTTGGCTCTCCAGTGACAAAAATACCTTGTACCTCAATATCACACCCCCAAAAAACAAAACATCAGTTCACAAACAACTATAGTAAAACCTCGATAAATTGGACTTCAATATGCAGTATAGTAATGTATTGGAAATGGGGTTTTTTTCGGACTCTGAGAACTAAGGCTGTGAGAGGTTTGAATCATAGACCATGTTCTTTGTAGATTTTATTCTAACAGCGTTAGCTGGTGATTGGGAACCGGACGCTGCCATAGACAAGCCCCCCACCTCAACATGGGAAAACATATCGTACGATGGTACAATCTTACATCTCCCCCCCCCCCCAAGTTAAAAGGAAATGGCTATGCACATTTGAACTGACAAAATGCACATAAAAACAACAATAATGCAAGAAAGACCAGTCAAACAAAGAAAAACAAAACAAAAACAAAACTCTTAAGTAATTTTACATCACATACACTACACCACGTAGTCCGTCAACCAGCCCGGGGGCCTACGGCCTCTCCTGGGCCTGGCCGCGCTCGACTGTGGAGGGGCCGGGGGTGCGAGCGAGGGCGCGGGTACGGAGGGCACAGCAGAAGGGTGGCCAGGAGGCACAGCTTGGTGCACCACCGGAGTAGTAGGCACAGGTGTGGAGCCATTTCGCAAGTGGCGTCTGTTGCGGATGGACACCCTGCCACTGCCACTCAACCTGACGGCATACTGCCTGTGAGGGCGGGCTTCCACCACTATGCCTGTCCTGTCCCAGAACTTGGTAGCTGCGTCCTGCACACGCACCTGCGTGCCCACGGCTAGGGGAGCCAGCTGGTGGGACACCTCCCCCCGCGACAGAAGGACGCCGTCCTGGGTTTCAGCCAAGCGCACCTCCCTCATACGAAGTGCCCGCCGCCAGTGCTGGTCCACCTTATAGTACTGTCTGGCCACAGGAACGAGGGACCACTGTGTATACAGTCAACCCTCACTTAACGCGGTCCCACATTCCACGTTTCCACGTTTACACGGTGCCCTGCCAGAACCCAGGATGCTCACATTCCGCGGTGGGTGTACCCCTTTACACGGGTGAAGTATAATTTTTGTATTTAGCTCATAAAATTCATACAAATTACCCGGCCAGAATATAATTTACATTGCTGGAATTCTTACAATTTGATGATCATTTTGAATATAAACATCATAGATTTTGCATTAGACATACAAATTTTAGATATAATGTTTACTCTGAGTAAATATGTTATCTTTTGTGCAAAATATATGACATTTGTATTCAAAATATTCCTGGTCTTACAAGGAATCCAGCAATGTCAATTATATTATCCTAACTTTAGTTTGAGGTATTATTTATTACTATACCTGGTTTTCCCCCAAAAATTTCTCAGAGAGGGAAGAGCCAGCGAGTGTAGTGTGAGAAGAGGGGGAGGGAGTCGAGTCCATTATTTGAATGGACTTTAACTTGGCGACTGTATTTCTCTATTTCTCTTAAGTATTAATTGTGTGCATGTACCATCATAAAATTAAGATGTTATTTTTACTAGAACATAGGTATTGTGTTGGAAAAAGTGGAGTTTGGGGGTCAGCTGGTCTCTATTTCATTTAATCCCATATGTTATGTTATTCACTTTACATAATACCATAATATTATAATGTAAGAAATAAGAATTTCAACACAATGTGACACATCATTACTTTTAATCAAATTAGTTCTATACAGTAGTACCCCGATTTACGCGGTCAATTGAACACACAGGGTACCGCGGAAAGTGAAATCGGCGTAAAGTGAACAACAGAACATATGGGATTAATTCCAATAGAGAATGGCCCGACCCCCAAACTCCACTTTTTGACGACACACAACTATGTTGTAGTAAAAATATTATCTTAACTTTTTGATGGTATGCACACACAATTAATATAGAAGAGGTTAGGTTAGGGAAAATAAAGGTTAAGTTAGGAAAATTAAAGGTTAGGTTAGGAAAACTAAAGGTTTGCGTGTAACACTTACGTTAGTAGAAGAGATGGGTCGGCATACGGGGATGGAGGCTGGTTCCGAGGCAGAGGGCAGATTACTGGCCCTCAGGTGAATCACCATTACTAGGTGAATCACCATCACTATCAGTCATAGTTGTCAGGGCCTCCCTGACAAATCCCTCAAAGTCACTTTCACTGTCACTATCACTGGCTCTGGCTGGCTGTGGTGGGTTTCGGGCGAAGAACTCGGTAATGCTTTTTTGACGGCTAGTGTTGATGTTGTCTTGGTACACCTTGATGTACAGCTCCATAGCCTGCACCAGCCGGGTATGAAAGACTTCATAGCGGTCATCGTCAGGGTCTATGGAAAGGAAGAGCTTTAATTTTTCTGCACACTCGATGGCACCCTTAATATTACTATGCGTTAATTTGTGTTCTTCTGGGATTGACGCACCACCTTCCTCTTCACTGACGTTATCATCTTCCAACATCTCGTCGGCAGTAATTTCAGGATCTCTGATCACCTCCAGGATGTCTTCGTTGGTGGTCTCGGAGAAGCCTTCAGCTGTAATACTGTGCGCAGCTTCTCTTGCAAGGTCCAATGCCAATGTCACAGACTGAACCTCACCAGTCACAGGTTGACTCCGCCTCTCACCTGGTATACCATGCAACACATGCCTCCATGCGTGACGAATCGTAGCTATAGACAGCTGATCCCATGCCTCCACCAAGAAGTCTACAGCTTGTTTGACGTTAAATTTTTTCCAAAACTGTTTGACGAGAACTTGAGTCACCACCTCTTGTTCCTTGTCCTCGTCGCTTTTCCTCTCGCTATCGGTGTCACCCAGCTTACGCAACTCATCCTTGGTGTTGGTAGAGTCGTTCAGGTGCTTGAATTTCTTTGCCGAGTATGCAGCTTTCACATTGCAGATCAACTCCTGGTCCATGGGCTGGATTAATGACGTAGTGTTGGGAGGAAGGAAGACCACTTTTACGTTGGGGTGACGATCCATAAGTAGGGGCGAGTGTCCAGGTGCGTTGTCAAGGAGCAACAAAATCTTGAATGGAACATTTTGTTGCTCGCAGAATTTCTTCACAACAGGAATGAAACAGTCATCAAACCAGGAGTAACAGTGCAGAGAACATCCACGCCTTGCGTGCGGTCAGCCAGTGGACATTAATCTTACTCATGTCCACGTTCTTGTAGGCGTGCGGCTTGCGGGCTGTGTGAATCACCGATAACTTTGGTTTACAGGTACCGGAGGCATTGGTGGTAAAGAGGACGGTGATGCGCTCCTTCTGCAACTTCCGACCCCGAATCTTGCTGGCAGACTGGACAACAAAGGTCTTGGTAGGCAGCTTTTTCCAAAATAGGCCAGATTCATCCATGTTGAACACCTGGTCGTCAGTGTACTGCCCTTCCTCCATAACCTCACGTAAGAACGGAGGAAAATCTCTAGCCGCCACACGGTCAGCACTCGTTTCTTCACCACCAATGTTGATGGTGGTGATATTGTTCCTCTTCTTAAACCTATGCAGCCAACCAGAGGAAGCATTGAAGGATTTGGGCTCTGCAATTCCCATCTTACGTGACACTGCTGCGTACAGTTCACGTGCGTACTCTTGACATATCACGTGTCCACCGTCATGTTGCGTCGCGCCTCACGAATCAAGTAACTCACCAGCAAATTTTCCACCTTTAGCAGCACCTTGTTCTGGCAATACTTGATCATTGAAGCACCTGCAGACTTTGTGATTCTCATGTGCTCTTTGATCTTGGCTGTATCCTTCTTAATAGTACGAATCATAGATTCGTTGACTCCATGCTGGCGCGCGAGATCAGCTTGACGTGTTCCTTTCTCCAAATCTTGAATTATCTGGTATTTCACTTCGTAGTTTAGGGAACGTTGTATCTTCTTTGGTGTAGGGCGGCTGGGTCCAGGTAAGGAAAGGTTTCTCTCTGGTGGCGGTGGTCCGGCGGAAGCCATTTCACAGAACAATGGATGCACATATACACGGTGTGGCCAAGAGGGATGAAACTGCCGCGGTTAGGTCAAGCGTCGTCTTTCCTCCCTCCCTCCCACGGGTGGACACGTCATATTACTTTAAACCAATCACAGCCAGCAGCGGAGGGAGGTAAGGATGCATGGCCAATCACAGTCCGATACATCATATAACGTCACTGATAACGCAACAGAGACATGCACTGCGCAACCTTACCGCGCGGCTTGCCCAGGCGGGAGCAGGCGGGAGGGTCGAATCTAAAAATAGCATCAAGCCAGACACTCTGCGCGTTTTTGGGTAGATGCACCGTGGAAAGTGAAAGTTCGGTTCTGGCGAGGCACCGCGTAAATGAGAAATCGCGTTAAGTGAAACCGCGTAAAGCGGAGTAATACTGTATATATATATATATATATATATATATATATATATACAGTTGTACCCCACTTAACGCGGTCAATAGAACCCAGAGGGTCCCGTGTTAAGTGAAATCCGCGTTAAGTGAACAACAGAACATATGGGATTAATTCCAATAGAAACCGGCCCGACCCCCAAACTCCACTTTTTGAAGGCACATACCTATGTTGTAGTAAAAATAACATCTTAATTTTATGATGGTACATGCACACAATTAATACTTAAGAGAAATAGAGAAATACAGTCGCCAAGTTAATGTCCATTCAAATAATGGACTCAACTCCCTCCCCCTCTCACACTACACTGCCGGCTCTTCCCTCTCTGAGAAATTTTTGGGGGAAAACCACTAAATTTTAATAAATAATACCTCAAACTAAAGTTAGGATAATACAATTGACATTGCTGGATTCCTTGTAAGACCAGGAATATTTTGAATATAAATGTCATATATTTTGCACAAAAGATAACATAGTTACCTAGAGAAAAATTTTTATCTAAAATTTGTATGTTTAATGCAAAATATATGATGTTTATATTCAAAATGATCACCAAATTATAAGAATTCCAGCAATGTAAATTATATTCTGACCGGGTAATTTGTATGAATTTTATGAGCTAAAACAAATATCTTCAGTTAATAAAAAAAAAATAATCTTCACGACACTATCTGTCAATCAAAGTACCCCACCTTGCCTCCCCCCCCCTCTCCCAACCGCACGGTCAGTCCCAACCCTCCCCCCCACCCCCCACCAATCATCCCTTCCAGAGTTTTTAACAATTAGTATTAAATAATACCTCAGATTAAAGTTAGGATAATATAATTGACATTGCTGGATTCCTTGTAAGACCAGCAATATTTTGAATATAAATGTCATATATTTTGCACAAAAGATAACATAGTTAATTTGAGAAAAATTTTTATCTAAAATTTGTATGTCTAATGCAAAATATATGATGTTTATATTCAAAATGATCATCAAATTATAAGAATTCCAGCAATGTAAATTATATTCAGACCGGGTAATTTGTATGAATTTTATGAGCTAAAACAAATATCTTCAGTTAATAAAAAAAAAAATAATTCTTCACGGGGTAACAGATGGTCGGTCGGTCCCTCCCTCCCCCCCACCCCCCACCAACCGTCCCAAGGAGATGTGTGGGAAAACCACTAAATTTGTAATAAATAATACCTCAAACTAAAGTTAGGATAATATAATTGACATTGCTGGATTCCTTGTAAGACCAGGAATATTTTGAATATAAATGTCATATATTTTGCACAAAAGATAACATAGTTAATTTGAGAAAAATTTTTATCTAAAATTTGTATGTCTAATGCAAAATATATGATGTTTATATTCAAAATGATCATCAAATTATAAGAATTCCAGCAATGTAAATTATATTCAGACCGGGTAATTTGTATGAATTTTATGAGCTAAAACAAATGTCTTCAGTTAATAAAAAAAAATAATAATTCTTCACAGGGTAACAGATGGTCGGTCGGTCCGTCCCTCCCCCCCACCCCCCACCAACCGTCCCAAGGAGATGTGTGGGATAACCACTAAATTTTAATAAATAATACCTCAAACTAAAGTTAGGATAATATAATTGAAATTGCTGGATTCCTTGTAAGACCAGGAATATTTTGAATATAAATGTCATATATTTTGCACAAAAGATAACATAGTTACTCTGAGAAAAATTTTTATCTAAAATTTGTATGTCTAATGCAAAATATATGATGTTTATATTCAAAATGATCACCAAATTATAAGAATTCCAGCAATGTAAATTATATTCTGGCCGGGTAATTTGTATGAATTTTATGAGCTAAAACAGGCAGTCAGGCAGGGTGGCGGGTGGGGCAAATCTAAAAATAGCGTCTCGAGCCGGACACTCACCGCGTATATGTGGAAAAAATCCGTGTTAAGTGAAAGTTCAGCTCTGGCGAGGCACCGCGTATATGATAAAACGCGTTAAGTGAAACCGCGTTAGGCGGGGTAATACTGTGTGTGTATATATATATATATATATATATATATATATATATATATATATATATATATATATATATATATATATATATATATATATATATATATATATATATATATATATATATATATATATAACGGTTTCATAACAGCGTTTCATACGCGGTGCCTTGCCAAAGCTGAACTTTCATAGCAGTTTTTCAGGCAAATATAATTTACATTGCTGGAATATGATATTAACATCATATATTTTGCTTTAAACTTACAATTTTAGATAAAATTTTTCTAGGTAACTATGTATCTTTTATTGCCAAGGAATCCAGCAATGTCAATTATATTATCCTAACTTTAGTTTGAGGTATTATTTATTAAAATTTAGTGGTTATCCCACACATCTCCTTGGGACGGTTGGTGGGGGGTGGGGGGAGGGAGGGACCGACCGACCATCTGTTACCCTGTGAAGAATTATTATTATTTTTTATTAACTGAAGATATTTGTTTTAGCTCATAAAATTCATACAAATTACCCGGTCAGAATATAATTTACATTACTGGAATTCTTATAATTTGGTGATCATTTTGAATATAAACATCATAGATTTTGCTTTAAACTTACAATTTTTAGATAAAAAATTTTCTCTAGGTAACTATGGTATCTTTTGTGCAAAATATATGACATTTATATTCAAAATATTCCTGGTCTTACAAGGAATCCAGCAATGTCAATTATATTATCCTAACTTTAATCTGAGGTATTATTTAATACTAAATGTTAAAAACTCTGGAAGGCAGGATTGGTGGGGGGTGGGGGGGAGGGTTGGGACTGACCGCACGGTTGGAAGAGGGGGGGAGGCAAGGTGGGGTACTTTGATTGACAGATAGTGTCGTGAAGATTATTTTTTTTTTATTAACCGAAGATATTTGTTTTAGCTCATAAAATTCATACAAATTACCCGGTCAGAATATAATTTACATTGCTGGAATTCTTATAATTTGGTGATCATTTTGAATATAAACATCATATATTTTGCTTTAAACTTACAATTTTTAGATAAAAAATTTTCTCTAGGTAACTATGTTATCTTTTGTGCAAAATATATGACATTTATATTCAAAATATTCCTGGTCTTACAAGGAATCCAGCAATGTCAATTATATTTTCCTAACTTTAGTTTGAGGTTATCCCACACATCTCCTTGGGACGGTTGGTGGGGGGTCGGGGGGGGTAGGGAGGGACCGACCGACCATCTGTTAGCCGGCAGTGTAGTGTGAGAGGGGGAGGGAGTTGAGTCCATTATTTGAATGGACATTAACTTGGCGACTGTATTTCTCTATTTCTCTTAAGTATTAATTGTGTGCATGTACCATCATAAAATTAAGATGTTATTTTTACTACAACATAGGTATGTGCCTTCAAAAAGTGGAGTTTGGGGGTCGGGCCGGTTTCTATTGGAATTAATCCCATATGTTCTGTTGTTCACTTAACGCGGATTTCACTTAACGCGGGACCCTCTGGGTTCAATTGACCGCGTTAAGTGGGGTACAACTGTGTATATATATATATATATATATATATATATATATATATATATATATATATATATATATATATATATATATATATATATATATATATATATATATATATATATATATATATATATATATATATATATATATATATATATATATATATATATATATATATATATATATATATTGTTACGCCGTCTCTTAATTTACTTAAATATCCAGGTTCTAGGCGTAACCAAACAAAAAGTGAAGTAAATTAAAAGAGAATAAAAATAAATAAAGTAAACCTTTAAGAATTTAATTGATTAAATATTAACACAATAAAGAGCCTCGTAGGCTGTCACAACAAATTGATTCACCATCGAAACTTTTAAGACACAAGTGATACAAAACATCGAAACATCAAAAGAATAAAAATAAAGCATTGGATTACGTTAACACTGCATAAACATGTAAAAACTATCACTGAAATTAACTAACGTGAAACAACACTGAATTACTTGAATACAACTAAGCAAATACTGATGGACACAAACAGAGACATAAATAGGTACTCACATAGATATACCACATTGGTGGCGACAGGAACAACACAAATAAATTAAGTATAAGTAACAAGTGACACTCAAAGGATGTGGACTGTATGACAGGAGAATTGAACTCACTCCGTCAGTTGGTGGGTCCTATATATAAGGTCGGTTCCCGCCACTCGACCCGCCGGTGGGTCGTTTAACGATGCAGATGGTCGTTAGAGAACAAAGAATACTGGTTACAATACAAAATGGGTTTGAACAAATAACAGTTAAAACCTTAACAGCACAGGGTAAGGTGATTAGATTATATAATAGTGAATACAACACAGCATTACAGGAATAATATGGAAGCATGTTATAAAAAAAAAGAAAAATACGACACGGTCGTAACACTTCCCCCCCATAAAATAAAATTTTGCTAGCACAAATTTTGATATGACACAAGTGTTCATTCTGTGGGTCTAGATAACATATCAGCCAGCACATTGTCGGAACCCTTAACATGTATAACATGTAAATTATAGTTCTGGAGGAACAAACTCCAGCGAATTAATCTCTGGTTTTTTAACTTGAATGTTTTGAGAAATTGCAATGGTTTGTGATCTGTATAAATTACAATAGGCCTACTTGGTTATAAATAATAACGGAAATGTTGCAAAGCTAGGATAATGGACAGCAATTCTTTTTCCACTGTTGCATAGCGGGTTTGAGCTGGATTGAATTTTTTACCATAAAATGCCACTGGGTGGTCTACACGGTCATCTTCCTCTTGCAACAGGGCAGAACCTGCAGCAAGATCACTAGCATCACAGGCTAGCTTGAAAGGCTTAGAAAAATTAGGGGCTCTCAAAATAGGATATGAGCATAATACATTTTTCAAGTTTTGAAAAGAATCCTGATGCGTTGAAGTCCAACAAAAAATATTACCCTTCTTCAACAAATCAGTAAGGGGTAGTGCCAACTCGGCAGAATTACAAATATATCTCCGGTAATAACCCACACAACCCAAAAATCTGCGCACTTGTCGTTTGTTACATGGAACAAGCATCTGAGAAATAGTGTCACACCTTGCTGTGGGAGGCTCAAGTTTCCCCAATCCAATTACATGTCCCAGATACAAAAGTTGAGCACAAACAAATTCCGACTTGGCAAAGTTTATAACAAGTCCTACATTTTCTAACTCCGTGAAGAGAGCATCAAGCTGACATAAATGGTCTGACCAAGTGTCAGAAAAAATTACAATATCATCTAAATATACTACACAACCAGGCAAATTGGCCGTGACTTGTGACATCAGCCGTTGAAAGGTGGCAGGGGCATTGCAAAGCCCGAAAGGCATGACATTAAATTTATAGGTTTTACCTAATGTCACAAAACTGGAGATGTCTTTAGCACGACGGGTCAATGGTACTTGCCAAAACCCTCGAAGGCAATCAATCTTAGAGAGGAACTTGGCGTTCCCGATTGCTTCGATGCAGTCGTCGACTCTTGGTAGAGGGAAGCTGTCCTTGCTGGTGACGGCGTTGACCCTGCGGAAGTCGATGCAGAATCGAAGAGTGCCGTCCTTCTTCGGGACTAGAGTGACTGGTGAACACCACTCGCTGGTCGCTGGTTCAATGATGCCCATGGACTCCATGTTGGCCAACTCCTGCTTTACTTCCTCCACCTGGCTCGGATGAATACGGTAGGGAGCCTGCTTGATAGGCTTAGCAGAACCAACATCGATATCATGCACCACGGCAGTGGTACAGCCAGGCCTGTCTTGGAAGATAAGAGGATGTTGTTGGATGGTGGCCAGCACGTCAGCTCTCTGGTGTCCCGGTAGATGCTGTAGCTTCTCCTGTAACTCCACGAAGTTGGACTGCCAAACCCTGACTGATGACAGGGCAAGTGGACTTGCCCCTTCTTTTTCCTCTTCTATCTCACCGTCTACCAAGAAAGTATCAACGGCACACACGGGAACTGGATCATCAGCAACAGGTGGGGATGCTGGGCGTGTGTGGTACAGCTTGATGGTGTTGACGTGACACAAGCGCTGTAGTCGGCGCCTGTCAGGGGTAGAGATAATATAATTCGTGGGGCTTACCTTCTTCACCACTCTATATGGCCCACTGAACTTCGCATGGAGCGGCTGTCCATGTCTCGGCAAGAGAACGAGAACTTGATCTCCTATCTGGAACTCTCTGTGTCTGGCACGCTTGTCGTACCATGTCTTGGTCTTGGATTGCGACTGCTGTAAGTGGTCTGCGGCAAGGCTCCAACATCTTAGAAGCTTCTCTCTAACATCTCCTACTAAACTTAATACACTAATGCTCTCTTCACTACTACCTAACAATTTATCTCTAACTATGTGAAAAGGACCTCTTACTTGATGAGCGAAAACAAGCTCGTAAGGGGTGAAACCTGTGGTTTCATTCGGGGCATCCCGAAGAACAAACAAAATATAAGGTAAATCTATATCCCAAGAAGACTCATACTGCAAAGCATACTTGCGCAAAATGGTTTTTAAGGTTTGGTGTGAACGTTCTACTGCACCCTGAGTCTGGGGGTGGTAAGGATAAGATACATAATGAACTATTCCCAACTCTGTTAGGGCTTCCTTGAAAACTTTTCCTACAAAATATGAAGCACCGTCCGTTTGAACACGGTACGGCAACCCAAAGTGGCTAAATAGGTCAAGCAAACATTTAACAAGGGCCTTAGCAGTAACTTTCCAAAGAGGTACAGCATGCAAGTACCTAGTGGAGGTATCAATGACTGTAAATAAATATTCAAACCCACGAGAAGTTTTAGGCAGAGGGCCTACAATGTCACACTGTACTGTTGTAAAGGGCTCAGGTACGTGAGGTACTCTTACAAGTGGAAAAGGTGGAATAGCCTGATTGACTTTGCCTACCTTTTGGCAAAAATGACAGTACTTACAATATTTAGTGACATCTCTCCTCATACCTGGCCAATAGAACTTTCTGGCCAGCCTGTTGAACGTCTTTCGGACACCTTGATGTCCAGAAAAGCGACCGTCATGGGCCAGAGAGAGAACATGTTGTCTGTAAGTGTGTGGGAGAACTATTTGAGTGACAGACGCCCAGTCCGCGTCTTCCTCTGACATAGTCGGTGGGAGCCAGCGGCGGCACAAAACACCGTCTTGACTGAAATATCTCGTGGTAGGGCCTGAATCATTGGCAGATTTGGATACCTGGTCAAACAAGAGCCGTAATGAATCGTCCTGCTCTTGCGCAGCTATTAAAGCAACTCTCCCGGTCACAGCATTAACCGAGGAAGAAAGGTCTTGGGAAGCAATTGGGTTAGCAAAAAGTCCTTCTAAGGAAAGTGAACCATCTACATCAGGAATTACTTTATGATCATTAGTCATTGACATAGAACGAGTCACGGCACACAAAGGGAAAACACCGAGCATATCATCTTCAAATTGTTGCAACTCTGCGGTAGACTCTGGATTTTCCCGCAGCACAGGAGGTGGGGTTACGTTCCCCATTTGACCTCCCGCCAAATCGTTACCGAGTATGAGGTCTACTCCAGCAACAGGCAGCTCGTGCACGCAGGCTACGTTAGCTATCCCTGAAAAACAAGAAGACTTGACACGTACTAAAACCAAAGGAGCTACACCTTGACCCCAAAGGGATCCCAAAACGACGTATTTGCCAGTCTTCCTCGCCGCAATAACACCCTCTTTGACGAGAGTTTGGAGACAACCCGAGTCTCTCAAAATAGTGACTGGTGTTTCGACACCATCAACTTCTACCGTGCCTTGTGACAAAAAGGGACGAAAGGTACCAACGTCTGGGTCCTTCACAAAACTCTCCTGGAAAGGATCAAAGTCTCGTGAGGGGAGAACGGAAACTGTACTCTCTTGTGCTTCACCTCGTGTGGAAACCAACGCTATTGGCATGCTGTCAGCCTTGCTCAAACCAGCCATCATTCCGACTGATGGCGTATAAGTCTCTTCAGTCACAATCATAGCTGGTTTGCCCGTATTTAGCTGCAGCCTTGTCCAACAAAACTCTGCCCTATGACCTGGCTTTCCACAGTGACTACAAGGGTATGTAGAAAATTTGGACGCCCCATTAGGTGGCGAACGCGTCCAGCTCCTCCTGTCACGCACAAAATTACTATTATTAGTATTCCCTTGTCTCGCTCTGTGGAGAGAGGGATTAAAAGTCCTTTGAACCTGTGGGGGAATAACATCTTTGTTAGTCCTACCATGCCTCAAAACATATCCATCAGCATGCTTAGCAGCCTCTTCAATAGTACTAAATTCCCTATCTAATAAGTATAAGGTAACCTCTTCGTCGATGGTTCTCAAAAATTCCTCTGTGAGCATTAACTCAATCAGGGAGTCAAAATCACTCACTTCCTTGGAGTGTAACCACTTTGAGTATACCTCTCTTTTACTCCTAGCAAATTCAAGGTGGGTCTGCTCTGCCTTCTTACGGAGGCCACGGAAGCGTTGTCTGTACGCTTCAGGAACAAGGGCATAAGCCTTTAAAACTTCCTTCTTAATACACAAGTAATCCTTAGCGTCACTGTCTGTAAGAGACGAAAAAACACACAAAGCCTTACCTGTAAACGCCTGCTGAAGCAAAATGGGCCAAAACTCTATAGGCCACTTTAAAGTGGTAGCAAGTCTCTCGAAAGCAATGAAAAACTCATCAACTGTTTCCTCTGAAAACGTGGGCATTAGCCTAGCAGCACGTGCTGGATCAAAATGAGGAAAACTAGATCTGGGGGTGAGGCCATCGGTGATAGAAGGGTCACTCTGACCGAGCTGTATACGCAGTCGCAAGTTTTCTGAATCGGATTCTTTTGCTTTAGCTTCAGCTTCCGCCTGACGTATTCCAACCTCTTTCGCCTTAGCTTCAGCCTCTTTCGCCTTAGCTTCAGCCTCCGCCTGACGTATTCCAACTCTTCTCGCTATAGCTTCGGCCTCTTTCAATTTTATTTGTGACTCGAGAAGGCGTAATTCATCAGTCACTGACCGTGACTCAACTACGTTAACTTGACTTGCTTCACCGTGGTCTTCTCTTAAACTAATATCTACACTATCTCCTAACAGCTGACTGCTTACCGCGTTAAACAATTTCACCTTACTGGCGCTGCTAGAAATTTCCATACCATAATACCCGCAAATTAATCTTAATTCATGTGCACTTAATTTTGAAATTTCCTCAACGGAGGGATTACCTGATATAAATGCAGCCACATCAGCTTGGGTAATGATAACCATGATGGCTAGTTAATAAAAAATATATATATATAAAACAAAAGAATATCACAAGTGTCAAAAGGTCGTTAGTGAATCCTGGCAAGGTCGCCAACACTGTTACGCCGTCTCTTAATTTACTTAAATATCCAGGTTCTAGGCGTAACCAAACAAAAAGTGAAGTAAATTATAAGAGAATAAAAATAAGTAAAGTAAACCTTTAAGCATTTAATTGATTAAATATTAACACAATAAAGAGCCTCGTAGGCTGTCACAACAAATTGATTCACCATCGAAACTTTTAAGACACAAGTGATACAAAACATCGAAACATCAAAAGAATAAAAATAAAGCATTGGATTACGTTAACACTGCATAAACATGTAAAAACTATCACTGAAATTAACTTACGTGAAACAACACTGAATTACTTGAATACAACCAAGCAAATACTGATGGACACAAACAGAGACATAAATAGGTACTCACATAGATATACCACATTGGTGGCGACAGGAACAACACAAATAAATTAAGTTTAAGTAACAAGTGACACTCAAAGGATGTGTACTGTATGACAGGAGAATTGAACTGACTCAAGTCAGTTGGTGGGTCCTATATATAAGGTCGGCTCCCGCCACGCGACCCGCCGGTGGGTCGTTTAACGATGCAGATGGTCGTTAGAGAACAAAGAATGCTGGTTACAATACAAAATGAAGAAATAAGATGGGCTTGAACAAATAATGCCAGTTAAAACCTTAACAGCACAGGGTAAGGTGACTAGAATATATAATAGTAAATTTAACACATCATTACAGGAATAATATGGAACATGGGAGCATGTTATATATAAAAAAAAGAAAAAATACGACACGGTCAGAATAAAAAAATATATATATATATATATATATATATATATATATATATATATATATATATATATATATATATATATATATATATATATATATATATATATATATATATATATATATATATATATATATATATATATACACGGAAAATGGAACAACGAGTACCTTGATCCTTGTTTCCATTTTCCGTGATTTTATCAAGATTTATCTTATCCATTGCCATTGTGGATTTATGAAATATATATATTGAGTTGTACTTCGCCACGCGGTTTCACTTTACGCGATTTCTCATGAACGCGGTGCCTCGCCAGAACCGAACTTTCACTTTCCGCGGTTCATCTACCCATATACGCGTGAAGTATAATTTTTTTTTTATTTAGCTGATAAAATTCATACAAATTACCCGGCAGAATATAATTTACATTGCTGGAATTCTTACAATTTGATGATCATTTTGAATATAAACATCATAGATTTTGCATTAGACATACAAATTTTAGATGTAATGTTTACTCTGAGTAAAACAGTGGCGTAGTTAGAGTGTGTGGCTACTGGGGCGTGCCCTTGAGCTTGCCCCCACAAGAAATACATATTGCACAGTGACTCTACCTATATATATATATATATATATATATATATATATATATTAAATAGTTTGTGTACCATTATAATATTACTGTGCTTTCACATACTCAAATATAGTAGGCCTATGCTTTAAATACACACCAAACATACTTAAACTTTTATAAGTAACAGTTAAACAAAAAGCAAAAACGACATATAGGATAGGGAAAAAAGTAAAAAAAGTATAAAAAATTAGGACCATCTTTATTTCTGAAATGAAAACTACAACTTTTTACAAAGTAACTTTTCTTTTTTAACCAATACTTTAATATTTCTTATCTTATAGTATTATGTCTTCCAATGAAGTAAATAACTGGATCGAAAACACAAGAGAACTTAAAAGTCGTCTAGCCTCCCCTCGTCTTGTCACGATGGAGACTTGTGCAGAACTGAAGTAAATTGCTTGTAACTGGTGGATTGGTCGGCTGTACATGAACTGATATGACCCGAGACTGCATGGTTTTGCAGCTACTGGAGACGTTAATCCTTCCCTTTGTATCGGCGGCAAGTTAATCCTCGTCGTATCTGACCTAACACCTGACCCACACCACATGAGCTCACTGGCGTACTTGTTTGAAGTTGTTTCCTTAATCCTCAACAGGTTACAGGTTGTGTGTGTGGCGGGGGGCCTCATAGCAAGGGTGTAGCTCATGACGTGGCCGTGATGATGTGGGTCAGGTGTTAGGTCAGACACGACAAGGATTAACTTGCCGCCGATACAAAGGGATGGATTAACGTCTCCAGTAGCTGCAGATATGGGTGATGAGCAGACCCAAAAGAGCCGCCCCCCAAAATGGCCGCCCGGGGCGGACCGCCCCCCCGCCCCCCCTAGCTATGCTAGTGTGAGTAAATATGTTATCTTTTGTGCAAAATATATTCCTGGTCTTACAAGGAATCCAGCAATGTCAATTATATTATCCTAGCTTTAGTCTAAGGTATTATTTATTACTAAAAAGGTAAATATTCTGGTTTTCCCACACATTTATCTGGTAGGGAGGGTTGGTGGGGGGTGGGGGGGAGGGAGGGACCGACCGACCATCTGGCACGGTGTGAAGAATATTTTATTTTTATTAAATGAAGATATTTGTTTTAGCTCATAAAATTCATACAAATTACCCGGCCAGAATATAATTAACCTTGCTGGAATTCTTACAATTTGATGATCATTTTGAATATAAACATCATAGATTTTGCATTAGACATACAAATTTTAGATGTAATGTTTACTCTGAGTAAATATGTTATCTTTTGTGCAAAATATATGACATTTATATTCAAAATGTTCCTGGTCTTACAAGGAATCCAGCAATGTCAATTATATTATCCTAACTTTAGTCTGAGGTATTATTTGTTACTAAAAGTTAAAATTAGTTTTTTCACCCAACATTTCTCTGGCAGGGAGGGAAGGTGAGGGGTGGGGGGGAGGGTTGGGACCGACCGACCATCTGGCGCGGTTGGAAGAGGGGGGAGGCAAGTTAGGGTACTTTGATTGACAGATAGTGTCGTGAAGAATATTTTTTTTTTTTTAACTGAAGTTATTTGTTTTAGCTCATAAAATTCATACAAATTACTGGACCAGAATATAATTTACATTGCTGGAATTCTTACAATATGATGATCATTTTGAATATAAACATCATGGATTTTGCATTAGATATAGCCTACAAATTTTAGATCTAATGTAATAATTTGGTTTACACAAAGCAAGTATTTTATCTTTTGTGCAAAATATATGAAGTTTACATTCAAAATATTCCCTGACCTGCAAGGAATCCAGAAATGTCAATTATATTATCCTAACTTTAGTCTGAAGTATTATTTATTACTAAACGTTAAAATCTAGTGTTTCACCCAATCATTTCTCAGAGAGGTAGGGGCCAGTGAGCTGGGAAGAGGGGGGGGGGGATTTGAGTCTATTATTTGAATGGACATTAACCTGGTGACTGTATTTCTCTTAAATATTAATTGTGTGAGCATACCATCATAAAATTTAGATGTTATTTTTACTACAACATAGGTATTGTGTCGGAAATAGTGGAGTTTGGGGGTCGGGCCAGTCTCTATTGGAATTAATCCCATATGTTCTGTTGTTCCATTTACGTGGATTTCACTTTCCGCGGTACCCTGTGGGTTCAATTGACCGCGTAAATCGGGGTACTACTGTATGTATATATATATATATATATATTACCTAGACCCCGACTTACGACGGGGTTAGGACCCAAATCCAGGTCAAGTCCGATGGTCATAAGTCCGATAGATAAAAAAAAAATAAAAAAATAAAAATAAAATTTTTTTTTTTTTTTAATAAAAATCTACAATGAAATACAGTAAAAGTAATGAATAATGATGAATGGACAGTACAGTGAAAGTAATAAATAATAAGACTGGATACAGTGTGACTGAGCACTTAACCTTTAATAGTCAGCAATGCAATATGGGGCCCCCATAATTTCTAATTATACATGGAGACTACATTAACTGGAAACGTTTCTGGTATAGAAAATGCGTGTGTCATTTAATTTTTTTTTTTTTTTTTATCTATATCTGAGGCGGTCGAAGTCCCGATGGGCGTAAGTCCACGAGTCGTAAGTCGGTCTAGGTGTATATATGTGTGTATATATATATATATATATATATATATATATATATATATATATATATATATATATATATATATATATATATATATATATATATATATATATATATATATATATATATATATATATATATATATATATATATATATATATATATATATATATACACACTGTACAGTATTATTCGCCTAACGCGGTTTATAGATTTTTCACCCAGCGCCAGCCGCCTGCCCGCCTCCCTCCTCCTCCTCGCTTGGGCCAAGCAGCTGACAAGGTTCTTGCAGTGTGTGTCTTTGTTGCGTTATCACTGGCACGATCATATAGCGTGTCGGACTTTGTGATTGGCCGCCATCCCCCCCCCTCCTGCTGCTAGCTGTAATTGGCTTAAAGTATTATAGCGTGACCACCCGGGGAGAGGAAGGAGGAAACGATGCTTGACCTGGCTGCGGCAGTTTCATCCCTCAAGGCCCACACCGTTAACAAGCAGCGCATCCATTGTTCGCGTAAAATGGCTTTCGCCCGGTTATACCACGCCCCAGAACCTTTCGCCTGGACTAGCGGCACTAAGCCAAAAACCGACGTTCCGCCAACTACGGTGAAGTACCCAAGGTGTTCAAGATTTGGAGAAAGGAGCTGCGACAGGTTGATCTCTGGCCCAGCCAGCATGGCGTCCAACAGTCTATGGTTAGCCCACGATCAAAGGATGCCAGCCAAGATCAAAAACATAAGAAATCCTAAAGTCTGCGATTAGCCTGTCTATCAGGTGCCAGAACAGGGTGCTGTAAAAGTGTGAAAAAGACCCCTTTGGTGAGTTATTTGGTTGGGTCAGGCGGCCTTAACATGGCGGTGGACATCGCTCGAATGCTGGAGTCTCGCCCGCGTGAGCTACTCGCAGTGTCCGCGTCAGCTGGGGTGCAGAGCCCAAGCCGCCAATGCTTCCTCTGGTTGGCTGCATAGGTTTAAGAGAACAAGATCACCAACATCAACATTGGTGGTGAGGCAGTGCTGACCGTGTGGCTGACTAGGAATTTTCCTCGGATTCTTCACGTCGAGATTATGGAGGACGGTACCGGCGACCAGGTGTTTGCTATGGACGAATCTGGTCTTTTCTGGAAAAAGTTACCTTCCAAGACGCCGTTGTCCGGTCTGCCAGCAAGGTAGGGGTGGGAGTTGCAGAAGAGCACTTATCACCGTCCTGTTTACCACAATGCCTCGGTGCCTGTAAGCCAAAGTTGTCGATTGATTCACACAGCCGCAAACGCCGCCTGAAATATGGACATGAACAAGCTTATCACGCTATTTAACCTGCGTGGCGTGGATGTCTCTTCTCGTCCCTCTTCTGGTTTGACCGCTGTTTTGTTTCGGCGTGAAGGAAATTCTCTGACAACAGAATGTTTCATTCAATATTTTGTTATACTTGACCGCACCTTACCTGAACTTTTCGCCCCTACTTATGGATCGTCACTAGCGTAAGTGGTCTTCCTTCCTCTAACCTTCGTCATTAATCATATGGACCAGGAGTTGATCTGTCTTAAGCTGCATTACTCTGCAAAGTTTAAAGCTGCTGAGCGACTCTACCAGCCTGAGATGAGTGCGTAACTGGGTGACTTCGACAGCGAAACCGCAGCGGACAAAAAGGAACAAAGCGACTCAAACTTCTCGTCAAGCAATTTTGGAAAAGTTTAACGTTAAACAAGCTGTAAGGCTTTCTTAATTTGAGCATGGGATACGCTGACTATTATTGCGATTGGGTCACGCATGGAACATGTGTTGCATGGCATACCAGGTGAAGGAGGTGAACCTGGCATTGTTGGTCAGGTTCAGACTGTTGCAGTAGCAGTGGACAGCGCAGAAGCTGCGCTCAATATTATTACAGCTGAAGGCTTCTCGAGACCTGCTGAACATCCTGGAGGTGATTAGAGATCTGGTGACTGCCCGGCGAGATGTTGGAAGGCTGCGCCAGTGAATGGGAGAAGAAAGGTCGTCATTCTCCGAAGAACCTAGTTTAAGTCATAGTGATATTAAGTGTGCCATAGGTTTGAAAAATTAAGTCACGTCCTTTCGCGACAATGGCGATGAAGCTATGAAGTCTTCCATACCGGCTGGTGCAGGCTATGAACCCCGTACATCCGCGATTAACATCATGACATATTTTTATCAACGCCAGCAGTCAAACACCCTTGAGTTCTTAGCCCATAGCCCACAGCCAGCCCAAGCCAGTGATGGTGAAAGTGAAGTTGACTTTGAGGATTTGTCAGGGAAGCTGACATGCAAGTGACAGTGATGGTGATTCCACTAGCAATGGTGGTGATTCACCTGAGAATCTGCCCTGCCTCGGGAACCAACCTCCATCCCGTATGCGACCCATCTCTTCTGGCCATTAAGTGTTACATCTAACTTTTAATTTCTCTAACAACCTTCATTTTTCCTATGTTAACCTTTATCTTTCTAACTAACCTCTTCTGTAATCCTTGTTTTTTCATACCATCATAAAGTTAAGATAGAAGTTTTACTACAACATAGTTATGTGTCGTCAAAAAGTGGAGTTTGGGGGTCGGGCTGGTTTCTATTGGAATTAATCCCATATGTTCTCTTGTTCACTTAACGCGGATTTCACTTAACGCGGGACCCACTGGGTTCAATTGACCGCGTTAAGTGGGGTACAACTGTATATATATTATAGTCTCGATTTACGCAGTCAATTAACCCGTGGTGGTCCGCGTAAAACGAGGAACGCGTTAACGAAATAACAGAGCATATGGGATTAATTGAAATAGAGACTGGGCCGACCGCCAGACTACCCTTTTTCCGACACAATACGTACGTTGTTGTAAAAATAACATCTTAATTTTATGATGGTATGCACACACAATTAATATTTAAAAGAAATATCAATACAGTATAGTCTCGATTTACGCGGATTTCGTTTACGCGTTTGGTCATTTACGCGGCACCTTGCCAGACCGACAATTTTTATTTACGCGGTAATTTCCATCATTTACGCGGGAGGCGGCGCGGGCAGGGTGCGCACAAGGTTGCCCAGTCAACAAAACATTACCAGTTCTTCACCCGCCACCCACCACAGCCAGCCCAAGTCAGTGATAGTGAGGATATGGACTTTGAGGGTTTGACAAAGAGGCTCTGCAAGCCTCTGTGGTGGATAGTGATACAGGTGAGGGACAATAATCTGCCCTCTGCCTCAGAACCAACCCCCCATCCCTGTGTACCCAGCCATCTCTTCTACTAACGTAAGTGTTAAAAAACCTAATATTATTGATATTTCTCTTAAATATTAATTGTGTGCATACCATCATAAAATTAAGATGTCATTTTTACTACAACGTACGTACGTATTGTGTCTGGTGAGGTTTAATTTGTTTATTTACTTGAGATATTTGTTTTTAGCTCATAAAATTCATAGAAATTACCCTGCCAGAATATAATTTACATTGCTGGAATTCTTATAAGATAGTGATTAATTTGAATATAAACAAGCTAAAATTTGCATTAGACATACAAATTTTAGATCTAATTTAAGAATTTTATTAGAGAGAGCAAAAATTGTGTCTTTTGTGCAAAATATATAATGTTTATATTCAAATTATTCGCTGTCTTGCAAGGAATCTAGCAATGTAAATTATATTCTCCTAAATATAGCCTGAGGTATTATTTATTACTAACCTAAAAGCCTAGTCCTTTTCCCCAAACATTTCTCTGGGAGGGAGGGAGCCAGCAAGCGTGGGAAGAGAGGTAGGGGGGGGGGGGAGTTGAGTCCATTATTTGAATGGACATTAACCGGCAACAGTATTTCTCTTAAAAATTATTTGTGTGTGCATACCATCACAAAATTAGGATGTTATTTTTACTACAACGTACGTATTGTGTTGGAAAAACTGTAGTTTGGGGGTCAGCCCAGTCTCTATTTCAATTAATCCCATATGTTCTGTTATTTCGTTTACACGTTTCTCGGTTTATGCGGACCTCCACGGGTTCAATTGACCGCGTAAATCGAGACTTTGCGATAGCACAAAGCAAATTATAATTTTGAGGGAGACACTACTTCCATTTGCCTCAGGCGAGTATGTTCCGCCAATCACCATGAGTTTCAATCACGTGACTATGTCCCGCCAATCAGCATTGCTCTAGGTGTCACGTCATCCTCCGACTTCTCTTGGCTGGATGCATAATGTCTTCCCTGTGCAATGTGTGTTCTTCCTCAGCTTGGCAAACAATTCAATGCATTTTTGAAAACAATGCTGCTGCCATTGACATTTTTAAGCCTCACAGTACTGTATTTTGCCTACTTCTGTGACGTGTGGAAAGTGTGGATCGGACTGTTATTACCATCAAGGAGAGAACCTTTGGTTTTGTGCGAAAAGATGACTCACTGTATCCTCCAACATCTGTTAATTAAGGTAAGTCTTTTTACACACCAGTCAGGAGGTTTGGTTAGGTTTCATTTTGTCAGGGTTTTTTTTGTTTTTATACTCCACAATTTTCCTCTATACTTTAAAGCCCTGCCCACTTACACCAACCAATATTATTGATAATTGGGGGGGGGGGGTCAAATGTCCATAACAGCACATTTGCAATGGAAATGAAGGTCAGATTCATTTGTAACAACACAAAATACACTAGAAAAACCTATTTTTGTAATAGTTTCCGCTGTGGACCTATACAGTAATGAATCTTTACCTGACAGAAGACTCACACTGAAGAAGAAATATGGGTAATTTATGAGAAAAAAGCTACCACCAGAAAGAATTGTTTGACTTCATTAATTTTTCCACAAATTTTCTTATTACTATATATTAAGTATTTTAAAAGAGGCAGCAACTTTTTTTAAATGCTTTTTTTTTTTTTAGTTTTTCTCTAACTACGGTCATAAATCACCTGAAGTGGGCAGGGAATGAAGGATGAGGGAAATTGCTGGGTAAAACAATGAAAAACTGATCATACAACACTAAAATGATGTCTCTACATGCCTTGTACAAGAAGAAATAAATTACCGTAAATACTCCTAAAAATCTGTTTGTTTACAACCGACCCACTCGGTCCAAGTGTACTTTCATGTCCACAAAAATTTTAGATGATTATTTGGATCGTGACTGTACGCTGTTTTTCATTGAAAATAGGTTTTAAAATACCTAGTTTTCATTAATTTTATTTGAGGATACTGTATTATGTTGGAAAACAACAAACAAATGAAATCATGTGCTAACCTGACCAAACGTAACCTTATGTTAACTTGTTTATTTATAAAACTAAACATTTACACAAGAAAATGAATAGAAGTGAAAGTAATCAACATACAAAACTGAGTCTAAAAATCCCCCTATAATTACCAAACCGCTGGCGGTCAAGAGAAGCATATAAGCCAAAACGTCAATTACACCATGAAACTTCAACAAAGTTGCTTTCATTGGTAACAGATATCAAAATAAGTACTTTCTGTTTAATATGGTAGGGGGTCCGGGAGGGCAGAGCTCCCAGGCTAGGAAATTAGGTAAGGTTAGGATGGTTTCTTTAGTTGGTTAGGTAAGGTTAGGAAGGTTTCTTTAGTTGGTTAGGTCAGGTTCTATTAGGTTCTAGTAAATGTCGCCTCTTTTAAAATACTTACAAATACTGGTGGTAGTAGTGTTCTTATATATTACATAAATATGTGTTTCAGTGCAACAACTCTTATGTCCATACAAATTGTAAAATTACACCAAGCCACTTCAAGATAGTTGCTTTCATGGGTGCCAGATATCAAAGTTAGTTCTTTCTACCAAAAATGTTTGGTTCTGGGCATCCTTGCCTTCTTTTTCATAAAAATAATATCTCCATAAATTTTGGTTCAATTCTAGGCATTTTTTAGTTTCGGTCTTCCGGGGAATCTTAGGAATTAGCTTAGATTAGGTTAGATATCCAAACTGTTTTTCCAATGGTTTCTGATGTAATTTGAATGATTTGGACCTTCATATCTGTCGGAAATCACATATTTTGGATATCGAAATATAAGGATGACCGAAACTAAAATGGGACCTAATTCTATAAGTTATTTCGGTAAATATTCATCCATTGGCTGCCCTCTGGTTTTGATACAAAAATAGTTTGTGTGTGTGTGTATTATGGTGTGTTTTACTCAAATCTGATCTTTATTTCCTGTGCAAATTAGCCTTTTTTTTTAAATGAATATTCATTTGTAACAGAAACTGCTAATTTGCATCAATATGGTAGTCAGGTAAGTATGAGTAAAACGCAATAAAACACCAAACAAAACCTAACCTCACTTAACTTAACCTAACCTTGCCATCTTTTGGAGCTTACCTGCTACTGTGGAGGATACAGCTGGGCGATCTGGTACACTTATGTATAGAGACAAAAGAATTTCTGTCTTTTCTTAAAAGTAAACAATTTACACACGTAGGACAGTCTTGATGATGGCAAGACACTGTGATCTTATAATATTTGGATTGCTTCATTGTCGTTCTCATAAACTTGCGAAATAACAGCTAGATATGGGAGAAAACACTTATCACAAGGCATCACGAGCCTTCAAAATTCGAAATTGCGCAGTGGAAGGCTGCTTCAAAATGATTGGCCCGCCATATCACATGACACGATACTTGTAGGTCATTGGTTGTCATGTCGCAAATAGGAGGAGGAGAGGAGACAAGTGACTCTGATAACAAGACAGGTACAGAAATTTACGCCAAAAAATTTGTGAGATACTTCATTAATATTGATTTGCACAAGAAATGATATGAAGTCGTATGTCTGGTCTTTTAATCTTTGTGTCTGTAATATTGAAAATTGGAAACCTGTGAATGGCCAATGGATGAATATTAACCGTTATTTCAGTAGTATTATTGTTTTGGTCATGTAGCAGATTTTAAGTTTAGGTTAAGTTAAGTTTTCCGATGATTTTTTATGTGTTTTGAACGATTGACCTACTTACAAATAGGTGTATGACCGAAACAATAATTTTACCGTTATTTCTACTGCTAACCATCTCCACTATTACCAATTTAAAATTTGGGGTAAAATTATCATTTCAGTCATAAACCTATTTGGAAGGGTAAATTTTCAGTTTCAGCCAAAACTACTTTTATTTGACCACAATTTTTTTTTTCACATGGTATTTGGTGTGATTCATTCGAATCTGACCTTCATTTCCGTCAGAAAGGAGTCATTTTGGACTTGGCCCCTTTCACCCGAGAACCTGACCTTACAAACCAAATGAACCTACCTAACCTAGCTTCCTAGTCGTCCCCACTATATTAAACAGAAAGTACAGTACTTACTTTGATATCGCGTGCCAATGAAAGCAAATTTGTTGAAGCATCGTGGTGTAATTTTACGTTTTTTGTAGACATGAGAATATGCTCAGACTGAACAGGTCGGTTGTAAACAGACAGACTGCACATGGCGGCTGCAGATTTACGTTAATTTCTTACATGAATTTGCTTTCTTGGTTAACATCCATTTGCAACAGAAGTGGTATTAGAAAAGGATGTTCCTACTGACAAGCTATAACTAATGGTAAAAACAAAATTGTTCTAACAGAGTTGTGGCTGAAACAGTAATAATACCTTTGGAATTTGTCAAAAACAAATAAAAAAACACCGGAAAAACATAATTTCAACATAATCTATCATAATATAACCTAAACTTAAACACCATTCATTCAATACCACTAATCTATTATCATATTCGAGTAAGACGTATAATTATAAGATCATTTTAATCAATTACATTACCGGTGGAAATGTATAATAACGGAGATAGCATATCCAAAATTGTCTCTATTTTCTTCCATTAACCTTCCTCCATTATCGCCTGCCTCACCTCCAACACTACGCGTCTCCTTCATAAATCATCATGCGCATGCGTTCCCGTACACGTCACGCAGCCAATCAAAAGCGTTTTTGCTTTTGGAACCAATTAAAATGATTTTGGGTTTAATTCCCAGTACTATTTGGCCCAATCAAAGTCGAGTTTTATTTTGGGTCTCTCATAGTTTGAAATTCAAGTTCAGTTCTGACCATGGAAGTCTGCGATGGGTGTCACTTAAAGTATATGGAGCTGATTGCGAGTTTTTGGAAAAAAAACGTAGAAACTATAGCATTTTTTTTATTGCATGTTCTTCCAACTTCAGTAAAGTGTACTAAGAGCAAGACTGAATGTAAATATCGCAAAGACCAACATATGTGGCGTTGGGTAAGAATCCCAGAATGCAACGACATACAAGAACCAGCCCAATAAGGTAAGAAATAGGTGATTCAATCATATGGTGAGAGTCAGTTAGGTTAGGTTAGGTTAGGTTAGGTTAGGTTAGGTTAGGTTAGATTAGATTAGATTAGGTTAGGTTTGGTTTTTGTTTTTCTAGTGTTTTTTTGGTGTGCTTTGCCATTTTTTTTTCGGAAAACGTCCAACGAAAAAAACTCGAAAAAAACCGGCTAATTTCTACCAGAAATGAAGGTCATATTCGGTCTAAACACACACAAATACACTAGAAAAATATATTTTTTACTTTCTAACAGAGAACGGTGTGACAATGCAAATTTACCCAAAATTGGGGATCAAATTTGAGTGAAACACCAAAAATACAAAAAAAAAAAATTCTCATACCAAAGGAACCAACCAACCTACCTAACCTAACCTACAAGGAGAAGGAGGTAAGGAGACAACCGAGTCGAACTGACTCGAAGTGAGGAGTATAACCTCAAATAAACATGGCGGGAACCTGCGGACAGCTAATGGACGAACATTAAGTTTTTTTTTTTTTAATGTTCCTCCTCTGGATCTGCATTAACGTAGTAGAATCTATGCACTACCAGGTAAATCAAATTTCGGTAAATATCTCAATGATAACAACTATTATCACCCGAGCGAGCCTTAAGTTGCATTCTGAAAACAACCCAAAGTTTATTATTAGAGTTAAGCATAACACTTACTGATGACATTTTATAGATCTCATAAGTGAGTTATGAGGAGGTACCAGTCTGTTGCCCCGATGTAAACAATGGGTTGGTTCTGCCACGACCAAGGAAAGTAAATGGCCACGACTGTATTATCCCCGAAGTTCCCGAACTCCGAAACCCAAACAATGTCGGGCACAACAACGATATATTTCCTAGCAATAAAGAATATTTTTCTCATATTTTCATAATAATGACTATTAACTAATCAATATATAAAAAATAACAAAAGTGTACCAGCACGAAAGAGATGACACTTTAATTCCACAAATAGTTTAAAAGCCACAATCCATATTCCCCGAACCGCTGGCTGAAGCAAACCCCAAATTTTTTTAGCCATATATATCTTGTATCCTTTTCGCCACTCAACAGGCTGGTCAACCGCTTGGGCGGTCTGTCAGGTCTTGTAATAACCACTGTCTTATCGGCAGAAGTATTATATAAATGAGTTAATTACATTTGATTTATGTACTCTATCACCCTCTGTAACTTTCCACTAGCTATGAGGTAGCATGTTCAGAGCACGTATTAAGGTGTGCCCACGGGAAGTCGTGCTTAGCGGAGCTATTTAACATAGCCTCCGTCCTCATCGTAACACCCATAGCTACAGTATTAAGTTACGGTGATATACACTTGGAACTGTGTCTGAGATAGTTCCTCAATAAAGAGATAACAGACAATTGGGTTTGGCTACTAAAACAGTAAGTATATAATATACATGTTCCAGCCTCATTAACCCAGAAGGAATCAACGGTTAAAGGGCCAGAATAGTCTCTGTTACTTTTATTTTTTTTTATCCTCTTCGCCACTGATCGGCTCGTTAGCCACTTGGGCGATCGGTCACGTCTCTGATTACTTTTCCTTTTCATTTGTCCTCTTTACCCAAAGATCGGCCCGCTAGCCGCCCGGGCGATCGGTCACGTCTCTGTCACGCACTGTTGGCAAATACTGGGCATGCACCGGCTCCTGAATGTATAGTACCTGAACCCGCTCCAGCATTGGTCAAGTCTTGTCTTGAAAGAGTTCGCACTCGGTGCCGTCACAACACTCTCTGGTAGATTGTTACCAGAGTTTACAACCCTCACTCCGAAAAGCTTGCCCTCACAGTTTTCTGGACTTGCGGCTTCTTCAATCTTGAGCAAGTCATGGGAAGATATTGGAAGCATAATGTGTTGTCTAATGGTAGACCCTGCTGTCATATGGCATTACGAAAATTGTGACCAAGTCCCAGGTTGCTGATCTACCTTTCTGCCCCATTTGCACACAATTGCAGGGTCTCAACTGTCTCTCTTACTATTGACAACACCACAAATATAACCGTACTCATTCTTGATCTGTTTTATTCATTCTATTTTATTCTCCTATGTCACATGATATTAATATTGAAGCGGGGCCTTCTCGGGTGGGTCCCACTGGTCGGGAAGGTTGTGGACCCCAGGGCCGACCTGATCACCACCAAGCTACTGGGGCCTCAACTGACGCCACCACTGTTGAGGGAGGATCGGCTTTATTCACACTTCATTTTTTCCAACATTCGCGGACTGAGATCCAATTTTCCTTCTGTGGAGCACCATCTATTAACCTTTTCCCTCGACCTCTTATTACTTTCCGAAATTCAACTTTTTTTACTTTTACTTTTACTTTCATCCTCTTCGCCACTGATCGGCTTGTTAGCCGCTTGGGCGATCGGTCACGTCTCTGAATACTTTTCCTTTTCATTTATCTTTTTCACCAAAAGATCGGCTCGCTAGTCGCCCGGGCGATCGGTCACGTCTCTGTCACGCACTGTTGGCAAATACTGGGCATGCACCGGCTCCTGAATGTATAGTACCTGAACCCGCTCCAGCATTGGTCAAGTCTTGTCTTGAAAGAGTTCGCACTAGGTGCCGTCACAACACTCTCGTAGATTGTTACCAGAGTTTACAACCCTCACTCCGAAAAGCTTGCCCTCACAGTTTTCTGGACTTGCGGCTTCTTCAATCTTGAGCAAGTCATGGGAAGATATTGGAAGCATAATGTGTTGTCTAATGGTAGACCCTGCTGTCATATGGCATTACGAAAATTGTGACCAAGTCCCAGGTTGCTGATCTACCTTTCTGCCCCATTTGCACACAATTGCAGGGTCTCAACTGTCTCTCTTACTATTGACAACACCACAAATATAACCGTACTTATTCTTGATCTGTTTTATTCATTCTATTTTATTCTCCTATGTCACATGATATTAATATTGAAGCGGGGCCTTCTCGGGTGGGTCCCACTGGTCGGGAAGGTTGTGGACCCCAGGGCCGACCTGATCACCACCAAGCTACTGGGGCCTCAACTGACGCCACCACTGTTGAGGGAGGATCGGCTTTATTCACACTTCATTTTTTCCAACATTCGCGGACTGAGATCCAATTTTCCTTCTGTGGAGCACCATCTATTAACCTTTTCCCTCGACCTCTTATTACTTTCCGAAATTCAACTTTTTTTACTTTTACTTTTACTTTCATCCTCTTCGCCACTGATCGGCTTGTTAGCCGCTTGGGCGATCGGTCACGTCTCTGAATACTTTTCCTTTTCATTTATCTTTTTCACCAAAAGATCGGCTCGCTAGTCGCCCGGGCGATCGGTCACGTCTCTGTCACGCACTGTTGGCAAATACTGGGCATGCACCGGCTCCTGAATGTACCTGAACCCGCTCCAGTGGTGGTCAAGTCTTGTCTTGAAAGAGCTCACACTCGGTGCCGTCACAACACTCTCTGGTAGATTGTTCCAAGAGTTTACAACCCTCACTCCGAAAATGTTTCCCCTCACAGTTTTCTGGACTTGCGGCTTCTTCAATCTTGAGCTGTGACCCCTTGTGGTGCGAGCGTCCGCCAGCTCCAAGTAAGGACACTCAGCTGAGTAGTGCCCTCTGAGATGCTTATACACCTCAACTAGGTCCCCCCTTGCCGGTCTGTAGCATAAGCTACGCAAGTTCAGGCTCTCCAATCTCTCAGGGTAGCTGAGGTGTCGAAGTGCAGGCACCAGTCTGATGGCCCTCCTTCGAATATTTTCAACCAACTGACAGTCCCTAGCATATCTCGGGGACCAGATGGGGTGACAGTACTCCAGATGGGGAAGCACTTCACTCTTGAAGATCGTTACGAGGGACAGACCGTCTAGATATCTGAACGACCTTCTTATAAGACCCAATAATTTATTTGCCTGATTTACCTTCTTCTCGCAATGGCCCGAGAACTTCAGCTCATTGTCAACATACACACCTAGGTCCTTCTCACATACAGTCTCAACTAGTGCAGTTTCTTCATCCCGTTGGGACATATGATACGCCTCCTTACCGTTGGTACGCCCTAGGTGCATCCTCTTACACTTCGTGACATTGAATCTCAGCAGCCATTTCTTCGACCATTCCTGGAGCCCACAGAGGTCCTTCTGCAGCTCTTCACAGTCAGCTTGGTTCTTAATTTCCCGAAATAACTTAGCGTCATCGGCAAACATTTGTATGGAGGAGTGTACAACGTCAGGCATGTCATTTATGAAATAAACAAACAACAGCGGGCCCAATACACTGCCCTGTGGTACCCCACTTGTGACAGGTACGATGACGATTTCGTGCCATTAATCACCACACACTGCTTGCGGTCATGTAGAAAGTCTTCTATCCATGCTAGGACATTTCCTCGAATTCCATACCCTTCCAGTTTGATTTTCAGCCTTTCATGGGGTACGCTGTCGAAAACCTTGGCAAAATCTAGGTAAATATTGTCGATATTACCACCCTGTTCCAGAATATGGGTCCAAATATCCAATACCTTGAGCAATTGTGTTAAGCAGGAGCGCCCCGGCATAAAACCGTGTTGGCAATCCTTTACAAGGTTGTTTCGTATTAGATGTTCCTTTGCGGCATGTCTGATAATACTCTCAAGTACTTTACATATTATGCTGGTCAGGCTCACCGGTCTATAGTTGTTCGTGGAGTACCGATCGCCCTTCTTGAAGATAGGACTAACATAAGCCACTTTCCATTCACTGGGGACCATTTGTTCATCTAGGCATTTACAAAACAGGATCTTCAGGGGCGCTGCAAGCTCGTTGCACAACTCTCTTAGCACTCTAGGATGCACCATGTCAGGGCCGGGACTCTTATGTACCTTTAGCCTGGACAGCTTACTTCTAATACCCTCTTCTGTGAACACAATGTGGGTCAGTGCTGTGTCGAACCGTCTGTCCTCAAACGCAGGAAGGTTAGTTGCATCCTCTCTTGTGAACACCGAGAAAAAGCTGTTCAATGCCTCAGCTTTATCCTGGTCAGAATCTGCGTAACTACCATCTTCAAGCCTCAGGTCTGATACTCCTACTCGCGTTTTCAATTTCGACTTTGCATAGCGACAAAACGCCATTGGGTTTGACTTGACCTCGCTTGCAATCAGCCTCTGGAACTCCTTTTCAGCTCTTCTATACACTCTATCTTTGCTTGGTTTCTGGCTCTTGCATACATCCTCCTGTCATCGTTTGACCCAACCCAAGTCTTGAATTTCTGGGTTTTCTTCTTAATTTTGACGACCGCCGCATGGTTCATGTGTAGGGATCCCCTCGTATTCCTAGAATCACTGGGTTTGGTCTTGGAATTTATCGATCAAATGGGTCACTTTACTAGTTATGATATTCAGCGTAGTGTCTGCGCTCTTGTACCTTAATGAGTCATCTCTTCCCTCATCCCATTGTAATTTCCCTTGTAATATTTGCACCTTGGCCTGGCCTTATCCTGAACTAGGTAACAGTTAAATCTGAATGACAACACTAAATGGTGACTGGTGCCAACTGGGGCAAGGTGTTCCAGTTTGGCCACCATACCCTCCTCTTTTTTTATGATGAGGTCAAGTGGCTTGGGTGTTTGCTCCTCTTTGTAATGTGTCGGGTCTCTCACATGTTGGAACAGAAAATTATCTCTCAGAGTTTCTACAAAAAGAGTAGCAGGGTTATTCAAGTCATTTGTGGTGGACTCGTTTTACCAGTCGATGTCGCCATAGTTAAAGTCCCCCATGATAAGGAGGTGGCTAGGGTTGAGCATTGCCGCGTTGTTTATTAAGTTTCGTAAGTTCCTTTGATTTAGTGGGCCACAGTTTGGGGATCTGTAGATACACCCGACGATAAGTAAGTCCCTCCCTTTAATTTAATTTTACACCAATTAGACTCTTCTAAAACATCCTCTCCCTGTACCCTCGCCTGGCTGGCTCTAAGGTCTTGCCTAGCATAGATAACCACACCCCTCTTTCAAGTTTCTTGAGAAAGGTTCGTAAATGAGTCATATCCAGCAATACTGAACTCACATTCCTCTGGGTCGATTCTCCTGTTCTTGTACAATAGTTCTACAACTCCTAAGATATCTGGTTGGTGTACTCTTAGTAGTGTTTCAAACTCCTCTCTCTTACCGAGAAACGTGTCAGTATTAGTGTACATGACATTCAAGCCAGAATTTGTTCTCGGTAACGTCTCTGCTCTTAGTAGTAACCCCGCTCCCTCCCCATTCTCAGAAGCTGCAGCATTTGCTAAGTACACTGTATTTTGGAAGGTGTGGTTAGAAATGTCATTGTTTACACGGCACTCGCCTCCTCCCGTCCGGTAGGCGGAGTTGGTGCCGCCTCCCGGGTGGGGGTTAGAGCGGGTGGAGGGTACACTGCTGTCCCCTGGCCCTGTGTCGGCGCACTTGCTTCCACTACCCTTCCCCTGAGTATACCGGTAACCCATGTACACCCATCCCCGTTCTTCCTTGACTCCTCCCTCTTCTGCTTCAAGTCCTGCAGGAGCTTCTTGTGCTGTTCCCTCTGTATTACCGTGCGATCTGGGTGAATGAATACATCCCGAAATGCCTCGCTTCTTGCTAAGTTTTTTGCCTGCCGAATAACCTGCCATTTCTTTTCCCCGCTCGCCAGTGTGATCCTGAGGGGACGAGGCTTATCCCCCTGCTTTTGTCCCAGCCTCCTCACATCCTGAGGGGTTGATGGAATCTTCGGAACCTCTGTACAAATTTTTTGAAACAGCATCTTATCGTGTGTTACTGTAGTGGATTCCTCCCCTACAAACACTGTTTGTCGCTGAGTAGCCGCCTTACATGACGGAGGTCAACTATTAAGCCACGCCTACCTCCGCTATATAAGACCTGACCTCGTGGTGATCCACCCTCTCTTTGTACCGACAGCCAGTCTTCAAGTAACACCACCTCCTCCGCTCCTGCCTGGCGGCCCTCGCTCCCGCCGGCGAGTATGGCGACCCACAAGCTGGTCCTCCTCTGAGCATTCTCACCAACCAGCTCTCTCTACATCACGCTTGTAACCACTTCCCAGCACCAAGCTGCTCTGTACATCCAATACAATATGTGAGTTTCCTTTCTCCATCCCATCCTGAGTGTGAACAAATAACCCGTACCCCACATTACCTTACTCACAGTTCCCTCCGCCTGGCTCTCTGGGACTCCAAAAACTACTACATTGTTCCTGCCCTGGAAACGTTCCTGGTGTTCCTCCTCTCCTCTAAAAGTAGGTCAGTTAATTTTCATTTCTTCGACACACTTCTTCAGAGTCCCAATCTTCTGTAGAACCTGTTCTGATTCTGCATTACTCCCCGCCCCCTCCCGTGGCCCTGCTAATATGTCAGCATAACTCCTCTTAGCAACCACCTCCATTCTATCGGCTACTTCCTCAGTCTTAGCAAGGATCTCTTTCCCAACTTGCTCCAGTTTGGCAACCAGCAGGGCTCCAGCTTCATCTATCTTCGTCCCTAGAGAACTCGTTCCCTTATGGCTTGCAATCACCTCATTCACCTTGACTATGCAGTTACGGCAATACTAGCAACAGCCATCATATTTTACTGCAGTTAGTAACGTCCTGAACGTTGCATTAGTCAGGCCTGTATCCTCCATATCCGACGTCTCCCTCCAGTAATCACATGCGAACAACGTTCCTGGTGTTCCTTCCTTCCTCTAAAAAGTAGGTCACATCATTTTTCGACACACTTTTCAAAGAGTCCCACCCTGTGAGAACCTGTTTCTTGACTCTGCATTACTCCTGCCCTCCTGGGTGGGTCTAATATGTCAGCATAACTCCTCTTAGCAAATCCACCTCCATCTTATCACATTTCCCTTCTGTGTCTTAAAGTAAGGATCTCTTTTCCCAAATTCTGTCTAGTTTGGGCAACCAGCAGGGTTCAGCCTTCATCTATCTTCGTCCAGAGAATCCCGTTCCCTTTATGGCTTGCAATCAATTCTATTCACCTTGACTATAAAGTTATATACTGGCTTGAAGCAACAGCCATCATATTTACTGCAGTAATGTCCCAACGTTGTACAGTCAGGCTCAGGCCCTCCATATCCGACGTCTCCCTCCAGTAATCACATATCATAATTTCACGGTTGTTGTTGTTGGGGGCAGATTGCAGACTATGCCCATTTAAAAAAAGTAAAGAGAGAAACAAAAGAAAGAACAGTACTTAGCCACTTTCTGTTGCCTATAGAGTTGTCTTCATGACCAGTACACTGCATTCCTGTGAATGGTGACAGTTTCAGTCCCTAGAGAAAGCACACAAACAAAATAAAAATTTAAAAATCTCTCAAGCAATTTATAAATTGACTTATTTCAAAAGGAACGGTGCCTTCCAGCTTTATTTTACAGTTAGCTCACTCTTAAGTTATTTTCAAACTCCGCGGTCACTGATGACACTATGAACTATTGTAGTGATCCTCTCCCACAACTCCAACTGAGCTCCGCGCGCGCCTCCACGCATCAACTTACAGCCTGACTTGACTTAAATGCTAGTGACAGTGGGGAAGGAGGTTCAGAGGAAGGACAAAGGAGGATTCAAGTGAATTTTAGAATAGAGAGACTGCAAAGCCGTGGCTAACACACTCCCGTTTAAAGCCCAAAATCCCTTCCCTGAATATTGTTATTACGAACCACGCCATCTATTGTCATGACTAATTTGTTGACCAATGAGCAACGTCATCTAGGACGAAACTGAGTATGACTAGTCTATAATACTCCGGGGCTTCTTCCCATATCCTGGTTGTTACATCACCTCCAAGTCTTCATCATCGCTCCAGATCGAGGAGAGTTCAGTTCGAAGTGACCACCACAAGGATCACTTATCCTGAAACCCCACGCAAGTACAGTGACTACTCTACCATCTTCTTTAATACTCAGCCTTACTGTCACTATCCAGCTCCAAGACTTAGCATTTTGTTATCCTATATTGCCTCCCCACGTCTGTTCTGCTTCAAAATGTTGTATGTTGTATAAATATGGGTTATACTGGTGCTGTCAATGTTATATGTTTAGTTATATGGCGGTTATGGCAAATTATGGCAGAAAGCTTGAATATTTTGTTATGTAGAATTTATGCATTTATTATATTACTGTAAATAAAAATCTCTGGGATCCTTTGGTTCATCTCTTATAGTCCGGTTGTTCTTGTTTTTTATTGTTGTTGCCTGTTAGATCTGCAGACTTTTAACTCACATAGGACCCACACCCCTCACTGCTCCTTTTCTTTCTACCCTGTCATAGTCAAACAAGTTCTCGACAAAAACTTTAAAAGAAAAACACACCAGGTGACAGCAATGATATTTCAACAGCAATCTCTGAAGCACCCAGTTCCCTAGAAAGTAGCTCGCTGTTTGGCTACATACCTCTACAACACCCAACTGGCTACAGGTTACTTCCCAAAACTCTTTAAGACAGCCACAGCCGTCATGATACCTAAACCAAACAAAAACCCAACAGATCCTCAAAACTACAGACCGATCAGTATACTAGAAGTCTTAGGAAAAACTTTTGAAAGACTATACAACACCCGCCTCAGATACCACCTTGAAGATGAACAACTACTGTCCTACAAGCAGTTCGGCTTCAGAGCACACCACTCAACCCAAGACGCACTCAATATAATGACAAACTACCTCCACATGAACAAAGATGCATACAAGATAGCACTCATCACAAAAGACGTACAAAAAGCCTTCGACACAGTTTGGCACGAAGGATTAAAGTACAAGATATGCACCAATTTTAACCTCCCTCAAAAATCACAACAATTACTATGTAACTTCCTAACAGACAGAAAAATGAGGATAAAAGTCACACCTGCCTTCTCTGACCACTTCACACTGCACGCAGGAGTCCCACAAGGATCAGTCCTGTCCCCAACACTATACATTCTTTACACAAACGACTTACCCGACCCCTTACACATCGACTCTCTGACAATACAGTACGCCGACGATGTAACCCAACTAGTCAGACACAGAACTCTTGATCACCTAACAGACAAAGCACACAGGGAACTCGAACAAGTTACACAATGGGAACTCCGATGGCGAATACAAACCAACCCGAACAAAGCACAAATCACCTACTTCGGCACCAAAAGACGACAACCACGTCACATTTACCTAAACCCCTACATCGCCTACCCTTCACCTATAACTGTCAAACGAACAAACACAATCCTAGGAGTCACATTCAACGACACCCTCACCATGACACCACACACCAATATGAAGGCTTTGATCGCAAACAAAACACTCGGGAATATATACAGATTCAGAACCGCATCAATCAAAACCAAAACACACCTATTCAAAGCCCTCATACGCCCACTATTGACTTATGCACCTAACACACTCCAGCTAGCACCACCATCAAACGTCAAGAAACTTCAAGTCATACAAAACAAAGCACTAAGATTCATCCATAACACACACTGGTCATCCTTCACCCGAAATAGTCATCTACATGAACTCAGCTCCCTCCCCCCACTTAACATCTACTGGAGACAACTAGGTGACAAACAAATAGAATCTCTCCTCACTACTTACCCTCAATGGCAGGATTACTTCGACAACATCAAACTCCCACGCAGATTCAGAGACAGAAATCCCTCCATACTAAACAGACCAAACACTCCCCTCCCACCTCCCTTGTATTAATAACTTCCCTATAACCACACCCAACAATTTCCCCCCAAATTAAACCTAACCTCTCCTTAACCCTCACCCAACGATTCCCACCCAACCTAACCAAATCAACCTAACTTAATAACCTAACCTCTCCTCAGCCCACACCCAACGATTCCCACCTAACCTAACCCAACCAACCTAACCTAACTTAAGCTTAACCTAACCTCTTCTCAACCCCACACCCAATAATTCCCACCCAACCTAACCTAACCTTACCTGACCACCTTCACCCAAAAACCATCAACTCAAACTCAAGACCACCTGACAAAAAAAAAAAATTCTCCTAATTAACCTTGCACTAACACTTCAAAAGAAAAGACCAACAATCCTCTGTATTCAAAAACCTAACATACCTGAAGGCTGTTACTAGCAATCCCACACAAAATAAAAAATAAACCATTCTACCATTAACTAACCACACCCTATCACTCCCCAAAATAAAAACCCAACATACCCAGCCGTTAGCTAGCAATCCCACAAATAAAAAAAAATAACCATTCTACCATTAATCTCAACCACACCCCTATCACTCCTCCTCAAAAAACAAATACTCTAACTTACTCCATCCCATACTAACTCAGATGACATGTATGCTTATCTAGCTGATTAAGGTCGGGGAGAGTTGCACAGCACCTGCACGCAAGCCCTCTCCTCAAGAATGTTATTCTCACTGTTTTATGGGCACCTCTTTACTAATAAGGTCGGAGAGGTACCCAATAAACATATGGTACTAAATTATAGACGACATTGAACGCCTCCTTTAGATACATATTAAGGTCGGGGAGGCAATGTACCTGTACACAAACCTTCCTCAAGAATACAGAACTCACAATACCTGCAAGAGTTTACTACGGACCACAGAAGTCTCTTGACAGCTAAAGGAAAAGAAAGAACGCACAATTAACCTAACCTCTGCCAACCACTTCAACAGCAAACCTCTACAATCTCCCAAAAGAAAACTTAACTCACCCAACTCACTACAATCCCTCCAAAAAAAAAATGCTAACCAACTCTACTATCCAACTACTAATCAACACCTTCAATCCTCCCAAAAGAAAAAACTTAACCCACCCAACCTGGCTTCTCACAATCCCTCCTAAAAAAAAAAAAAAAAAAAAAATGCTAACTCATCATCCAATCACTAATCAACACCTTCAATCCTCCCAAAAGAAAAAACTTAATATACCAGACCTTTCTAATGTTCTTTCGATCCTCCTAAAAATAAAAATAAAAAACTTAGACTCAATACAACTATTCATTAGCAACACAAATCATATCACCCTTCTAAGAAATCCTTCCATACTATAAATTTTCGAACCAACAACCTCCAAAGCTCCCCCTCTCTCCTCTCCTCCTCCCGACAACCGAACCATACCTGACCTTATAACAATTATCCTAACCTCCTCTCCTTAATACATTTAATGCAAACGCATACACACTCACAACAAATCTCTACACTCCCATCCACTTAAATCAACATACCACAATTCCCCAAGAATCCCCAAACACAAAACCTCCTCCTGGCTGCCAAAACCACCCCCAAACACAACACCTCTCCACCAGACAAAGCTCTGTAACATCACACAACTTCTTAAAAACCAAAATCAAACATACCTAACCTTCTATATCAGCCACTGTCAACAATATTTACCCAACTCAAGACTGAAACCAAACAACCTATATCTCATTTCATTCCCTGTTCTCACAATTTGACAAAGCTCAAATTCGTCCCCAAGTTATTATTAAATAACTCTCCTGTCAGATGTTAATTTCATTCCTTACTACATGAATACTTTGACATTTTGCTCAAAGATTCAAAACGCTCTTCTCTTAATCCTCTATTTTCGACATAGTCAAAAGACCCACAACTCTCAGAACCAAATCAAACATACCAACGTTCAGACATCTAATTCTCAATAAAATTGACTCCAATCAAGCACCGAAACTATTCAGCCTATTCATTCTTCGTCTCCGGTTCATAACTCTCCAGACAAAAAGCTCAAATCTGTCTGCTGAAGTTATTACTTGGCAAAACTTCCCTAATGACAGTTGCTCATCCTTCCATTAAGAACATTGACATCTTCAAGCTCAAAGATCTGTGTTCCTTCCTCCAACTCATATGTTCCTTTTGACATAAAGCTCAAAGACTTTACCTTTCATCTTTCTCCAAACAACCTACGATCTCAGCAAAATTCCATGTTTTCACCTTTCTGTTAATTTGTTCGTGTGTGGCCCAGGCGTCCGTCCACCTGTGCTTGGTTTCACGCTGCCGCCGCAAGTGCCCTTCCTCTGCTTTGCCACACTACTATGCTAAGACGACAACCAGAGTTGACCTGCTGGCCTCACATGTCTTGACCCAAGTTCCTCTCTGCCCCTCCTCTGCCTTCGTCTTTGATCAGGATTGTTGCACCTCAGGCATTTCTGGTTTGGCACCTCACGCAAGTGGTGCTTAGCCACTGCACCTGGTACTCTTCTCCTTTCCTAAAATCTACTCTTTATCCTCCCTTTATCCTTTCCTGAACCTCCTTCCTGTCACTAGCATTTTCTTGTTCTGTCTTGGGGAGCGTGTCTCCCTGGACGTTGCTTCCATGTTTCTCCAGGTATGTTTTGTGCAGCCATTCAGCTAACTCAGTCAATTGTAGGTGAATATTATCAGTGTTCACCAGTGTTCATAGATTTAGTTGAATTGTCATTCACCCAGTGTAGAAGTAAGAATCGCAAATACGTCTGTCGTCTTGTGACAAGAGAGTTTGTTTGTGCTCAGTTACAGCCTCTAGTTCTCAGATCGCCAAGTCGTATAAGCCTTCCAGATCCCATTGTGATTCTTGAATCGCTCAACCATTCAACAACGGCCTCGGATGTAGTAGATGGCCAGCCGGGATCATATACGAAGCGATGGCACCGATGCAGCCTGATTAATGTGCCCCACGGCTTCGTTGGGCCAGACCCCAGACCCGCCATGTGTCTGGCTACCCTACAGTAACAACAGGCGTGAGCCTCAGTGCTCTACCCTGGGTTACTCCTTGGAAGTGTATGTCCACAGAGAAGGTTGTAACATGTATGTTAGGGATAATTAGTTGGAAATAATTATCCCATGTTGGGTAGTGGACCCCTGTATATGCTAGTTTAATTACACCGGTCAACACAATTTTTCTGGCACAAGGTTTTTAAACGGATTTTAAGTAAATTTGGGGTGCAGAATCCAAATATGACTTTGGTTTTTGTCTATCACATCAGGTTTTTGAGATATACCATATTGCACTTTTGCTGGGAAACGTAAACTTTTGGATCAAAATTGACGGTTTAAACATGTATACATAAATTTTTTCAGCATTATAATTTGTACGGTAGAAATAGAGTAAGTATTAAGATCAAGTTACAGTTACATAAACTTCCTCTTTTTGGCCGATCTCTTATGTACAGCTTCTGGAATGTCTCTCATCAAACTCCAGCAGTAGTCCGCCATCATGTTCGAGTCCCATCGACCTTGGTAACGTTCTTCCATTACTTTAATGTCTTGATGAAAGCGCTCCCCTTGCTCCTCGCTCACTTCTCCCAGATTTTCTGGAAACTCGTCCAAGTGACTGTGTAAGTAGTGAACCTTGATACTCATTCTGCATCCAAGTGCTTGTAAACTCAAGAGCAGCTCTTCCACAATTTCTTGATAGTTGTCCGCTTTCTTGTTCCCTAAGAAGTTCCGCACCACATTAGAGAAAGCATTCCAAGTTCTTGCCTGTGCCTCAGTAATTGTTGCAAGGAAGTGTGGATCTCTGAGTAGTGTTCTTATTTGAGGTCCATCAAAAATCCCTGCCTTTTTCTTCTCGTCGCTAAGACTTGGAAAGGTTGAGCATATATATCTGAAACACTCTCCACTATGATCAAGAGCCTTGACGAATTGCTTCATGATACCAAGTTTTATGTGCAGAGGAGGAAGGACAATGTTTTTCCTGTCAACCAGAGGATCGTTAATGATATTCTTGTCACCAGGCGTCAAACTATGTCTTGGTGGCCAATTCTTTTTCACCCAATGGTCTACTGTAGCCCTGCTGTCCCAGTAGCACAGAAAACAGGGGTATTTTGTGTACCCTCCTTGCTGGCCCAATAGAAAGTTTACCATTTTCAAGTCCACACAAATTAACCATTCATGAGCATGGTATTGCAACCTCTCTAGAACAGTCTTAATGTTTTCATACTCTTCTTTAATTTGTACAGAATGTCCGATTGGAATTGAACCATACTTGTTTCCGTTATGAAGAAGAACACATTTCAAGCTCCTTTTAGAACTGTCAATAAAAAGTCTCCATTCCTTACTATCATATGCTGGTAGTCCCATGGAGAGAAGAAGTCCTTCTACATCATTACAAAAAACAAGCTGGTCATATGAATGAAAGTACTTTCGCAGTTGCTCTTCTCTGTTGCGATAAAAGGAGACACTCGTGCCAGGTTTAAAGAGTCGTTTCTCTTGAAGCCTGGAAGCTAACAATTCAGCAGACTGTTTTGGCAAATTTAGATCTCTGACCAGATCATTCAATTCTGACTGAGTAAACAACGTTGGCTTTTCACAATCTTCACCAGATGGCTTGAAAAGATCAGTCTCTTCATCTTCATCAGTAGAAACAGGTGAATTCCGGTCTATATCCTCAATCTCTGGTAGCTCAGTAAATTCTGGCACGTTACGTGATGGAGCAAATCTGAGATCAGATTTGGATTCAGCACCTTAAAGTTAGTAAAAAACAGTTAAAAGGTTTGATGCCAGAAAAAAAAAAGTTTTTTTGTAGACCAGTGTTATTAACGAGTATGTTGAGAAGGAACTGAGTTTGCACTAAGCCCAGGAGTTGAGCCTGGTAGTTATATGATTAATACAATATCTTTCCCCATTGATTGCATATTAATAAACTTGTTTTTAGAGTACTTTAGGTGTATTCCTTTCTCCCACAGTATTTTACCTTTATTTCCATCCAAGTGACTTGATACCAGAATTACCATACCCATGTGCCTAGACCCTCGACCATGCTACCAAAAAGAATGACCATGCTACCAAAAGAATGTCCTTGCTACCAAAAGAATAGGTGATGAAACTGAGTAAGAGTAAGACTAAGAGAAGTAAGTAAGTATGAAGGTGGTGTAGATATAAGAGGGAACCCGCGCCCTCACATTACTTACCCTGGCCGAGGCATCTGCTTTATTTAAGTAGTCGTGCGAGAGCCCCTCCAGTGGTGCACACCTCACAGCTGAGTGGGATTGTGTGTGTTCATTGGGGATCCGGGACAAACAGGCCGATCCCATAGTGACGACTGTGATTGTGCAATCACTCCACTGTGTGGGGGTTGTCTTTTGTAAAATCAAAGAAGGGCCTCCAATAACTTTCTACATGCACAATGGCAGTAAATATAAGAATAAAAGTAAAAGATAAGAACAAACCTATTGATAAATCTAGGCTAATTACCCTAGCATATGTGGAACTAGGTGTGCCCTTCAATAGGGTATTCTACCTGAACGAAGGGTTCAAAGTCATTTGCCGAAATGAAAATGATGCAGACAAATTACTAACCACTAAGGCGAAACAAATCCTTGATAAGAATGGATTAATTGTGGTCATGCCTCCCGAGCTAAGAGCCAGGAGATCTGTTTTCGTAACGAAACTAGATTCTCAAGTAGGAGGGCGAATGGCAGACTCTCTGAAGGCAAACATTGAAAATAACAACGAAGGACTTAAAGTAGAAGAAATAATTAAGATAAAAGACTACACGCACGTAATGAAGATTTGTTTCGAAGAAACGGCTATGGCAGACAAGGTCCTCCAGAGCGGGTTTTTGCCGCGCAACATGTCAATATACCCTCATCAAATAAAAAGGGAAAAATATCCCAGTCTCCTGACATGTTATAAATATGAAGAGCATACCACAAGAGACTGCCCTGAGAAGAAAAAGAAATTCTGCTCCAACTGTGCAGAGGAAGGACATGCTTACACACAGTGCAACAACACCACCAAAGGCTGCATAAACTGCAAAAGGAACGGGGACGTGTACCACACCCACCCAACCATGGCCATGTCCTGCCCTATCAAAAGACCCTCATCAAATACAAGCAAGAGCAACGAGAAAGGATGAGAGACCAAAGCACATATGCTGAAATAGCAAAGAGGCAACAAAGCCAACCAATGACACCATAATCAAACTAAGTGATACTGATCATTTCAAGGTAATGGTGAGCATGCTACATGCTCACCTTCATAATATCATAGCCCCAGGATCATATGCCGACGAACTTAATAGGATGCTTGAAATAAACAACATGCCACAAATGAACTTTCCTGAAAACCCAAACTCAGCAAACTTGCTACACGCCACCAGCACCCCCGAGCTTACAAAACACTACAGACAACGATTATCCACGCCCAAGGACACAACATCATCAACAGACCAGGATAACATACTGGAAAAAGCGGAACAACTTGGAGATTTGAATGAGAGAGCGAGAGACCCAAGACTGACACAAGAAACAGGAGCGAAAAGGAAATCAGCGGCCAAGAACAATGAAATGGAAATCGACTTCCCAACAACAACTGCCCCCCCAGTGCCTGAAGAAGCAGGTGATATAGGACTAAGGTTTTATCAAACCTCAAGAATACCATACCCACCACACAGAAAACCAACTGGAAAATTAATTGAAAACTTAGTAACGCCTAACGAAATAGTTTGGCAATACACAGACGAACGGTATGACAAAGAAACGGTATGGAACATGATAAAAAAAGACCAAATATAATTCGGCATAAAAGACTTTATTGTAATCACGGCAGCTGAACTCAAAAGGAAATCATCTGAACTCAACGAAATGAGATCACCCCCTCAACTTCAACCCCCCAAGAAAAAGAAATAATGGACCATCTCCAACTGAAAACACTTAAAATCCTACAACACAATGTCCGTGATTGGCATACATGCAAAACATCGCTTTGTAACATATATAATGAAAACAACCCAGATATAATACTGATAAGTGCACACGGCGAACCCGAGAACACCAAAATCAAAATATTTAACTACGACACCCACCAATCGAACAAAAGTGGAGAAAAACATGATGGAGTTGCCGTTGCGGTGAAAAAAGGTATCAAACACATACTAATAGACAACTTTAACAGCGAATTCCTTGCCCTTAAAGTACAGACAACACAGGGCGAAATAATAATCGCAACAACATACCTACCCCCAAGAAGACTATCCCTCCCTATTGAAGACCTACTGAAACTAACAAATTATAATATTCCAATGTACATCCTAGGAGATTTCAATGCAAGACACCGCATTTTTAGCAACGGGAACAGTAACCAGAAAGGCATAGCATTGGAACGTATAATCAACACTGGCAGACTACTTCACCTGGGCCCGCACTTCACCACCTGGATGGGACCAAACGGCATTTCAACACCCAACAAAATCTTCTGCAACAACAAGGCATTTCTTAACTACCACATAGAGCAAGGCCCCATCACCCCAAGCGACCACATTCCGATAATATTCACAATTTCCACCAGCCCAATTCAAACAAAAGTACCACCAAGGCTCCAGATGAGCAAAACAGACTGGATGAAATATAAGGAGTTATTGGAAAACTACCCACAAATAAATCTAAAAGATGCAACTCTCGAGGAAATTGACGAAGAAGTAGACAAGCTACATAATACAATAAAGCAAGCAATCAACCAGACAACCCCAATAACGTCATACAGAACCCTCCTGAGTAACAAACCCAACGAAGAATTAAAGAGACTACAAGTACAATATAATAACAGGTGTGACACACTCCCGCAAGAATGGACGGCCGGATCTCTCTACCGACCTTTAACTACAACGTAGAGGACTGGTTAGTTCATGTGGAAGCACCCTCATCGGCTCTACAGCAACAGACGAGCAAAAGTACGGCGCCCTGCTCTGTTCCTTGCCCACTGAAGTCGCCACTCAAGTCTCACAGACCATCTCCAACCCTCCAGCAAACAACAAATTCGCCACCCTGCGGGATGCCTTAAAAACGCATTACCAACGGATGCGCCCCAATCTCCTGCAGAACCTATCTTCTATCTCCCTTGGAAACTCAACTTCGGGACTTCTCTGGGAGGAAATGTGTAGGCTGAACTCCCGGCACATAGACAAACTTCCTGACTCTATCCTGCGCCAGCTTCATGCACAAAAGCTACCCACACAAGTACGCATAATCCTGTCAGCAGTAGATTACTCTACGGCACCAGAACTATACACAACCGCGGCAGACAGAATTTTCAACGAGTGTGCTGCTGTGCGCCTTGCCGCCGTGGACAACCCCACGCCCACACCAGTACCTACCTCTGAACTTGTAAGCTGGGTCAACATCCCTCAGCCGAGCAATACCTCACAAGACATCAGGGATCTGTTGCAAACTTTGAACCGCAGGATGGACTCCATTGAGCAGTTCTGCTCCTCCATGCCCGCTGCTGGGCCAGTTCCTGACTCACGCACCACGCCTTACAAGTCCCGACGCGCCCTTCCTGCCCCGGAAACAGCAGCCAGCCCCCAGCACAACGAACATACCCTCTGCTGGTATCACTGGCGTTTCGGCCACCAATGCTCAAAACTGTGAGCTCCACTGCAGTTACTCGGGAAACGGCGACAAGGGAGGCTGGTAGACGCCTCAGCTCCCGTTCCTTTAGGTGTCTCACTGCTGCACGTCACCGACCGCAACTCCGGCACGAAATTCCTCGTCGACACAGGTTCATCGGTCAGTATCATCCCTCCCTCACTAAGAGACACGTCAAAGCAACCCTCTTATGACCTATTCGCCGCCAACGGTACCCCTATCGCATCTTACGGCGCACGCACCCTCACCTTAGACCTCGGTCTTCCCAAGACTCTGCGCTGGTCATTCGTGGTCGCAGACGTGTCTCAACCCATCCTTGGGTTCGACTTCCTCACCTTCCACAAGCTCGGCGTCGACCCATGCCATCTTCGCCTCATCCATGAGCCTACAGCATGCAAGATCCAGGGTTCACATGCCAAAGACACCGACACTATCACCAACGAGTTCTCCCCCCTGCTCGAAGAGTTCAAGGAACTTTTCTCACCCCGGGTCTCTCCACTCCCACCACCTACGTCGGGAATTTTCCACCATCGAGACCAAAGGACTTACAGTCTTCTCACGCCCTCGCCGCCTACGCCCTGAGCTCCTGAACACAGCCAAGGCGGAATTCAACAGACTACTGCAAGACGGCATCATTCGTCCTTCAAAGAGTCCCTGGGCATCGCCTCTTCACATGGTTCTTAAGCCATCATCCGGCGATTGGTGGGTGTGTGGCGACTATAGAGCCCTGAACCTCGTCACCAAACCTTACAGGTACCCTTTTCCGCATGCCCAGGACTTCCACCACAAACTTCATGGCAAGACAATCTTCTCGAAGATCGACTTGGAGCGTGCCTTCCACCAGATCCCTATAGCACCTGCAGATACCCAAAAGACAGCCATCACCACTCCGTTCGGACTTTTCGAGTATACTTTCATGAGCTTTGGCCTACGCAATGCAGCACAGACTTTCCAGAGGTACATGGACCATATGCTTCGCGACCTCGATTTTGTCACCGTCTATATAGACGACATCCTCGTTGCAGCTTCGACGCCTACCGAGCATCATCACCACCTACAACTCCTCCTCCAACGCCTGCAGAACAACATGAAACTTCACCCTGCTAAGTGCATCTTCGGAGCCTCCTCCATCGATTTCCTCGGTCACAGAGTCTCGCCCAGTGGCATACAACCCCTACCACAGAAGATAACTGCCATTAGGGAGTTCCCCAAACCTGAAACGGCGAAGAAACTCCGAGAATTCCTGGTGTTTAGTCAACTACTACCACCACTTAATTGCCAACGCTGCCACCGTCCTAGTTCCCCTCTACGACCTTCTCAAGGGACTCCCAAAGAAGTCTTACAAGCCTCTCGTGTGGACTCAAGAGGCTGTTACGGCATTCACCGCTATCAAACAGCACATCACACGCCTTACCCTCCTGGCCCACCCCGCACCTAACGCCCGGACCACTCTCACAACAGACGTTTCTTCTACTGCAGTGGGCGCCGTCTTACAGCAGGAGATCAACGGAATTCTCATGCCCGTTGCATTCTTCTCACAACGGCTTCAACCACCCCACCTCAAGTACAGCACCTTCGATAGAGAACTCCTGGCCGTATACATGGCTGTCAAGCATTTCCAGCACTTCCTCGAGGCCCGTCAGTTCACCATCTTCACTGATCACAAGCCCCTCGTCTATGCCTTTACTTCAGCCTCCCCGTCACATACACCTCGTGTCCTGCGCCACTTGGCGTACATCTCGGAGTTCTCCAGCGACGTCCAACACATTAAAGGCAGCCACAACGAGATCGCCGACGCCCTCCCTCGTGGAATATCCAACATTCTTCCCTCATCTCCACCCATTGATTACGGGCAGCTCGCCGCGGCTCAAGAGAATGACGAAGACCTGGCAGCATTCAAGATATCTCCCTCAGGTTTCACACTCCAAGAACTCCCAATTCCCGGCACGAACATCAAATTGGGTGTGACGTATCCTGTGGGCAGCCTAGACCGTTCGTGCCTCACGTCCACCAACGCGCTGTTTTCGACTGCATCCATGGTCTCAGCTACCCTGGTGTGCGGGCCTCCTAGCGCCTCCTCACGCAACTTGTCGTCTGGCCCGGCATCAAGACCGATTCTAAGAAATGGGCTGCCCAGTGCCTGGCCTGTCAGTCCTCCAAAATACATCGTCACACACGGGCCCCCTTCGAAACCTTCCCTATACCCAAAGGAAGTTTTCAAGTAGTGCACCTCGACATAGTGAGACCTCTTCCATCATCCTGCGGTAGCACCTACATCTTCACCTGCATCGACCGTTTCACCAGGTGGACAGAAGCCATTCCCATGCCCAAAGCTACTGCAGAGTCTGCCGTCCGCGCCTTCATGTCCGGTTTGGTTTCCCGCTTTGGCCCCCCCACAACGGTCATTACCGACAGAGGAGCCCAGTTTGAGTCACAAATCTGGCACAGCCTCCTACAGTTCCTCGGCACGTCTAGGCAACGCACTACTGCATACCACCCTCAATCCAACGGCATGGTAGAGCGGTTTCACCGGCAGCTGGAGGATGCACTCAAGGCACAGCACGACCCTTACAGCTGGACGGATGCGCTACCCTTAGTGCTCCTCGGCATCCGTGCTTCACACAAGGAGGATATGGACTGTAGCCCAGTAGATCTCAGCTTAGGCGAGCCCCTTTGCCTACCCGGGGATTTTTCACTCCTGACCTCCACCAAAGCACTTCTCCCCTTCGTCACGACTTACTCCAAAAGCTATGTCAAGCAGTTTCTGCATTCAGAGCTACTGCTCCACGCCAGCCTCCTCGACCCCCTAAACACATCCCTCCTGCACTACTAACAGCTGAGTATGTTTTCGTCAGGCATGATGCTCACCGCAATCCACTACAACGCCCCTACGATGGACCCTTCCAGGTTGTTACCCGTTCAGCAAAGTTCCTGACGATAATCTGGAATGGCAGACATGACACCATCAGCATAGACCGAATCAAGCCGGCCACCTTACCCGTTGGGCCCCCGGCCCAGCAGCACCACCAACAAACTATGCCTGCACCAGTCTACCCGCAATTACCACCGGCAGCAACACCACGCCCACGACATTTCTGGGCACCCTCTTTTCACCCTCAGGTACCCCCTGATCCTGTCCTGGACCCTGCTGCTGTTGTAGAACCTGCTCCTAACATAGACCCTCCTCCTGTCATAGAACCTGCTCCTGTCATGGACCCTCCTCCTGACGTCGCCTCTGTCCCAGTCATCCCAGCTAGTGACCATGAGGACTCTGCCTCTGCAGTGACAGAAGCACAACAACCATTGCCTGTACAACCTCCTCTCATGCAAAACCTTCCTTCTCCCCCTGATTCTCCCACAGGTTCTGTGTCACTAGACGGAGTCGTCACCCGCAGCGGCTGAGTGGTACGTACACCTGCTCGGTATGTATCATGTGTGGGACGCAACCCGGCCAACATCCAGTCTCCCGCCGCGCCGGGAGGGGAGGGGGAGTATTGTAGTGGATCCTTTCTCCTACAACTCCCAACTGAGCTGCGGCCGCGCGCCTACCAGCCAATCAGCGTACAGCCAGCTACGCCGAGAGACTAGGTCTATGCAGTGGACGTAGAGGTGCGATCGCCGACCTAGTCTCGACCTTCAACTTCCAGCTCAGGATCAGAGAGTTTCACACCTTACGCTTCCTCTCCCGTGATTGGCTGTCGCGCTACGAGCGCCTCAAATCCTGAGGTTTCTAAATCACATAAATACGTGCCCGGCTGGCCGGGGAGGTCACTCTACACTCGGCTACCGGACCAGTAACATCTCTCAACAGCTCCTCACCGCACTCTCCCTCAGAAAACTCCTCGCCTAACAGGAACTCTGAGCAAGCTTCTCCTGACCTAATAACTCTTTAACACTGCACTGTACAATATATATATATATATATATATATATATATATATATATATATATATATATATATATATATATATATATATATATATATATATATATATATATATATATATATATATATATATGCTGATAACCACAAGGAAAAAGAAAACTCGAAGTTCCCAAGCGCTTTCGTGTAATTCACATCTTCAGGGGTGAGTACAGACTAAAGGGAAGTGCAAAACAAGGTGTATATATACAGAGGAGGATGAGACCAGGTCCACAATGGTCAGGTATTAGGTAATGACCCTACTAATCTTTAAATAGCACGGCAACGGTCGGTAGTCAGGTCAGAGGGTAAGGTGCCCCAACCTTCTCACCTGGTTACAAATCTTCTTAATTACAAAATGCCTAAACATTACGAAGAAAACTTTTTATGGAACTGATCCCAAGCCCACCCATGACCATAAGAATATCTTAATATTACCATTTCACAAAAATTTCTCACACATTCCTTTACAACTAAAAACCTGGAACGTCAATGTGGCATTTAAAAACTCATGCACTGTTAAACAAATGTTAATCAAGAACTCCCCCAACAACACAATTGGTTGCATTTATAAAGTTCCTTGCAAGGAATGTAATATGTTTTACTTAGGCCAGACAGGTAAAGATCTTGCAACTAGAATTAAACAACACAAATACAGTGTTAGGACAGGCCAGGAATCCAATGCTCTGTTTGTTCATTTGAGGGATAACAAGCATTGCATTGACTGGGATAATGCCTCCTCAATATTACCATGTAATTCAATTGATAGTAGGAACATCATAGAATCTAGTCTTATTAAACATACCGAAGCATCCAACATGAATTTGAGTAACGGCATGTACAAGCTGGACAATTTTGTAATTAAGAAGATTTGTGATCAGGTGAGAAGGCCGGGTCACTTGACCATCTGACCTGACCACCAACCGTTGTGTGCTATTTAAAGATTAGTAAGGTCATTACCTAATACCTGACCATTGTGGACCTGGTCTCACCCTCCTCTGTATATATACACCTTGATTTGTATTACTCTCTCTAGTCTGTACTCACCCCTGAAGATGTGAATTACACGAAAGCGCTTGGGAACTTCGTGTTTTCTTCTTTCCTTGTGGTTAGTGGTGTATTATAGACACAGTTTCAGTCCTTGAGAAAGCACAAAAATAAAATAAAATTTAAAGTCTCTGTGGCACCTATGACACGAATAGGCTGGCAGTGGTCTTTACCAGCTTGATTGGCAATATGTATTCACTTTAAGTTATTTACAGCCTCTTCTGCGGACACTGGTGACACTATGAACTGATTTACCTAAAATCACAGTACTACACTCCGTGGTTGGCCTTTATCACAGCCGTGACCACAACTTCTTAAAAAATAAATAAATAAAAGCTTTGTCATATGGCAGCGAGTTTGTGGTTGTAGGCTCTTGGCCTCCCGACCTGCTTGGCTGTACCTCCAACTCGGTGAAAATTGAGTTTTCAAAAATACAATCGCGTCTAGCATTAAATATCCTACATCGATTTACGCTTTCACATCTCTAAGACGATCTTGATGATCTTATGTAATCACTGTCCAATTTCTGCCGCTCAACATCGAAGGCCCGAACGCCGAACACGCTTTGTTACAGACGCAACACGACCCGACCCGACCCCTGTATAAGAGCCTGTGCCTCTTATAACAATTTTTTTCTCTAATACTTACAACCATTGGTAGCGTGACGAGAGGAGGCTCGTGAGTATATGTAATGATAGTATCAAGTAATAGGGAAGAAATAACGGTAGATACTGTATATAAATGATAGTCACAATATACAAATACAATATTTATTTAAACATTAAAATGGAGGTAAGAGAAGAATATATGTACTGTAGTGGACGTCTCCCCTACAACTGCGTATCCGCATTCCAATGCGCCGCCGTATCCTAGCAACCAAGCGAGCAGCGACAGCAGATGTTACCATAACCTAGCAACGGAACTAGAGACCGGCGACTTTCTCGGGTTTTCCCAACATGACTCATAGAGGACTCACGGCTGCTGGGTATATAAGCTCTGTCTCTCCATTGAGATTCATTCTGGTCTCTCTTCTTGAACAATCAACACCTCCTCCAGCAAGCTCCACGCTGTCAGCATTCATTCAACCAGGAGGCCAGCAACAGGCAACATCTTCTCTAACGAAGCTCCTGCACATCTACCTCCTTCAACACGCTACTCACCGAACGTCTCTACTGAGCAGCTCCTCACCACACGGCACCTCCAGCACCAGACTGTCTATCATATAACTTATATTATACAAGAAAACCACATTAGAGTTTCCATCCATCCTGTGTGCTAGACAACATTATACCACGAATACCTACAAATGGTGACTCCCTGAGATAAGCACTCACACAGGATGGAGGACGGACGGATCTCTCTGCCGACTTTCAACCACAACGTCGAGGACTGGCTAGACCATGTGGAAGCAGCCCTCGCCGGCTCACGAGCGACTGACGAGCAAAAGTATTGCGCCCTGCTCTGTGCCTTGCCCACGGAAGTGGCCACGCGGGTCTCACAAACCATTTCCAACCCTCCAGATGACAACAAATTCGCTACCCTGCGGGCTGCCTTGAAGACGTGTTATCAACAGACCAGCCCCAATCTCCTGCAAGATCTATCCTCTACCTCCCTCGGGAACTCAACCCCGGGACGTCTCTGGGAGGAGATGTGTCGGCTGAACTCCCGTCACACAAACAGACTCCCTGACTCTATCCTGCGCCAACTTCACGCACAAAAGCTACCCACAGAAGTACGCAACATCCTGTCCGCAGTAGATTACTCTACGACACCAGAACTACATGCAACAGCGGCAGATAGAATTTTTAACGAGTGCGCTGCTGCACCCCTTGCCGCCACGGTCACACCAGTGCCTACCATCGAACTTGTAAGCCGGGTCAACACCCCTCAGCCGAGCAATACCTCACAAGACATCAAGGACCTGTTGCAAATTTTGAACCGCGGGATGGACACCATTGAGCAGTTCTGCTCCTCCATACCCGCTGCTGCGCCAGTTCCTGACTCACACACTACGCCCTACAAGTTCCGACACACAGCAGCCAACCCCCAGCACAACAAATTTACCCTCTGCTGGTATCACCAGACTTTCGGCCGCAATGCTCGAAACTGTGAGCCCTATTGCACCTATTCGGGAAACGGCAACACCGGAGGCTGGTAGACGCCTCAGCCTCCGTCCCTCCAGGCGTCTCATTACTGCGCGTCACCGACCGCACCTCCGGCAAGAAGTTCCTCATCGACACAGGTTCATCGATCAGCCTCATCCCTCCCTCACTAAGAGACAAGTCAAAGCAACCCTCGTATGACCTGTTCGCTGCCAACGGTACCTCCATCGCCTCCTACGGCGTACGCACCCTCGCCTTAGACCTCGGTCTGCCCAAGACTCTGCGTTGGTTATTCGTGATAGCAGACGTGTCTCAACCCATCCTTGGTTTCGACTTCCTCACCTTCCACAAGCTCGCTGTCAAACCAAGTCATCTATACCTCATCCATGAGCCTACAGCACGCAAGATCCAGGGTTCTCGTGCCAGACACACCGACACTATCACCTGTCTTGCGCCTTCCAACGAGTTCTCCTCCCTGCTCGACGAATTCAAGGAGCTTTTCTCACCCCGAGTATCCCTACCCCCACCACCTACATCGGGAATTTTCCACCACATCGAAACCAAAGGACCACCAGTCTTTTCACGCCCTCGCCGCCTGCGCCCTGAGCTCCTGAACACAGCCAAAGTAGAATTCAACAAACTACTGCAAGACGGCATCATTCGTCCTTCAAAGAGTCCCTGGGCATCGCCTCTTCACATGGTTCTTAAGCCATCATCCGGCGATTGGAGGGTGTGTGGCGACTATAGAGCCCTGTACCTCGTCACCAAACCTTACAGGTACCCTTTTCCGCATGCCCAGGACTTCCACCACAAACTTCATGGCAAGACAATCTTCTCGAAGATCGACTTGGAGCGTGCCTTCCACCAGATCCCTATAGCACCTGCAGATACCCAAAAGACAGCCATCACCACTCCGTTCGGACTTTTCGAGTATACTTTCATGAGCTTTGGCCTACGCAATGCAGCACAGACTTTCCAGAGGTACATGGACCATATGCTTCGCGACCTCGATTTTGTCACCGTCTATATAGACGACATCCTCGTTGCAGCTTCGACGCCTACCGAGCATCATCACCACCTACAACTCCTCCTCCAACGCCTGCAGAACAACATGAAACTTCACCCTGCTAAGTGCATCTTCGGAGCCTCCTCCATCGATTTCCTCGGTCACAGAGTCTCGCCCAGTGGCATACAACCCCTACCACAGAAGATAACTGCCATTAGGGAGTTCCCCAAACCTGAAACGGCGAAGAAACTCCGAGAATTCCTGGTGTTTAGTCAACTACTACCACCACTTAATTGCCAACGCTGCCACCGTCCTAGTTCCCCTCTACGACCTTCTCAAGGGACTCCCAAAGAAGTCTTACAAGCCTCTCGTGTGGACTCAAGAGGCTGTTACGGCATTCACCGCTATCAAACAGCACATCACACGCCTTACCCTCCTGGCCCACCCCGCACCTAACGCCCGGACCACTCTCACAACAGACGTTTCTTCTACTGCAGTGGGCGCCGTCTTACAGCAGGAGATCAACGGAATTCTCATGCCCGTTGCATTCTTCTCACAACGGCTTCAACCACCCCACCTCAAGTACAGCACCTTCGATAGAGAACTCCTGGCCGTATACATGGCTGTCAAGCATTTCCAGCACTTCCTCGAGGCCCGTCAGTTCACCATCTTCACTGATCACAAGCCCCTCGTCTATGCCTTTACTTCAGCCTCCCCGTCACATACACCTCGTGTCCTGCGCCACTTGGCGTACATCTCGGAGTTCTCCAGCGACGTCCAACACATTAAAGGCAGCCACAACGAGATCGCCGACGCCCTCCCTCGTGGTATATCCAACATTCTTCCCTCATCTCCACCCATTGATTACGGGCAGCTCGCCGCGGCTCAAGAGAATGACGAAGACCTGGCAGCATTCAAGATATCTCCCTCAGGTTTCACACTCCAAGAACTCCCAATTCCCGGCACGAACATCAAATTGTGGTGTGACCTATCCTGTGGGCAGCCTAGACCGTTCGTGCCTCACGTCCACCAACGCGCTGTTTTCGACTGCATCCATGGTCTCAGCTACCCTGGTGTGCGGGCCTCCTAGCGCCTCCTCACGCAAAGTGTCGTCTGGCCCGGCATCAAGACCGATACTAAGAAATGGGCTGCCCAGTGCCTGGCCTGTCAGTCCTCCAAAATACATCGTCACACACGGGCCCCCTTCAAAACCTTCGCTATACCCAAAGGAAGTTTTCAAGTAGTGCACCTCGACATAGTGAGACCTCTTCCATCATCCTGCGGTAGCACCTACATCTTCACCTGCATCGACCGTTTCACCAGGTGGACAGAAGCCATTCCCATGCCCAATGCTACTGCAGAGTCTGCCGTCCGCGCCTTCATGTCCGGTTTGGCCCCCCACAACGGTCATTACCGACAGAGGAGCCCAGTTTGAGTCACAAATCTGGCACAGCCTCCTACAGTTCCTCGGCACGTCTAGGCAACGCACTACTGCATACCACCCTCAATCCAACGGCATGGTAGAGCGGTTTCACCGGCAGCTGGAGGATGCACTCAAGGCACAGCACGACCCTTACAGCTGGACGGATGCGCTACCCTTAGTGCTCCTCGGCATCCGTGCTTCACACAAGGAGGATATGGACTGTAGCCCAGTAGATCTCAGCTTAGGCGAGCCCCTTTGCCTACCCGGGGATTTTTCACTCCTGACCTCCACCAAAGCACTTCTGCCCTTCATCACGACTTACTCCAAAAGCTACGTCAAGCAGTTTCTGCATTCAGAGCTACTGCTCCACGCCAGCCTCCTCGACCCCCTAAACACATCCCTCCTGCACTACTAACAGCTAGGCACTCATCCACCAATGATGGGGGCGGGCCGAGCGTTAGGGTCAGACGGGCCAGCTAAGGGGCCCATAGGTAGTACTGAAGTGTCTGACGGTCCGGTCTCACGAAGATAACTGATCCTACTGGACCTCAGACATCTCTCCAGACAAGTGGATACAACATCCACGCTACAGACACGGCCTAGGCTGCGTTAGGGACCTGTATGGGTGAAGGGGCGAGCACTTACTAACAGTGACAACGACATCACGTTTCAGGGGACGTTAAAGACGTAAACATTACTTCACTCAAAGCATATCAACTATGTTACTGTAACACTTGCACAATCAACTATTAATTGGGTCAAATCACTTAAAGAAGGGCGAATTACAACACGGAGTGGAATGACCTACCTGTATGGGTGAAGGGGCGAGCACTTACTAAAGGTTGAAATGCCCACGGCACCCTCACTCAAACTAGGTCAGGTACTCCACCTACTTCTATTTCGATGAATTACTTTACTGTACACTCTGACGTTGAAACTGAGACTACGAAATCAGTTTCATTCCCTACTATTATCTTCACAAACAATGCTCTGACTGAGCAATCAAAAGCAAAATTTAAATTGATTACAAAGGGTTGGATGGCAACAGGTCCCAACATACAGCGTCTTGCTACGAAATCCGAGGATTATATTCAAAGTTCCCTTCAGACAAAGACGGCCTCTCGATAACGTCATCAAGGAAACAGAGAAAATGGGGGACGTTTCCACTGGGGGACTCAGAAGGTTTTGTGGACGTTTGAGCATAATATGAATCCTTAAGGTTTTCAGGTTAGCCGTCACCACGATCATGACACCTGCATTTCCTTTCACATCTCTTAAAGCAGCTTACTGCAACACACGTACACCTATAGCTCGACTCACGGATCTTGAATCTTCCCTTTATGATGTCATCTGGCTCAAAATATCTCTACCTACTGTGACTATTTTTCTTTGTTTCCTAAACTGTTCTCCCAACTCTACCAACTATTTCAAACTCTTTGACTATCTCACATCTTGCCATTGTACTGCGCACATCATTGTCATTCCTAAAACCCCCATTTAATTCATATTACGCTATATAACATTCAAATCCACCGCGCTTGTAGAACCTCAGAAAACGGGAAACATTGATAAAGGATAACTCACCTACTCAATGTTACTAGACCATGTGTTGTATTGTACCCAGGTACAGTTATATCATATTAATTGTATGTATTCATAGCATTAAGGAGAACTCAGGGTATCCATAAGATGAATGTTAAAGTCCAGTTGAGCCGGACTAGTGTACTGTAGGACTAAGTGTGGATCAGGGTTTGAAGGTCATACTATTTACGTCTGTGAGCGTGTAGCGAACATAACTTCCACAGATATCATATGAAAATACATGAGAACAATGGTCTGGAAAAAGGATAAATGTATCAGGACTATGTGAGGTGTTGGAAGTGACCCAGAAACTATACTTGAAAGGAAATATCTTATTTGCGTCGGTATGAACTTAATACACCTCGTATCCTCACGTGACATATACCCACGACAGGTACAGTGATCAGAGAATCTTATGTCTGTGTTCAAATAGTGCAATGTGTGAGAGGAGGATCCCTCATTACTGTTTTAAGTGAAGTTGATACACCCCCGCCATGAACATTCAGCCTTTGTTTTAAGGCGCGTCATGTACCCGCCTCGGGTGTGCCGCGTTGATATTATAACCCAATGAATTTACCCACGAACTAGCAAACCAAGACCTTACCTTAGTGTGTAATTTAGGATTAAAATATGTGTTTATACGGCATGAGTGACAATATACCGAAAAGTGTTCAGGTGAGAACCGTAAGAAATAAAAGTAAAAATTAAAGATTGGAAACTGTAGGCCTACGCTGTGAGGAGCGGCGGGGCACTGCCCTCAGTACCCTCCGTTCTACCGTCACCTCAGGTCAGTGTCCTATCGGGCTATATCCCGCCCTATAATTAAGGTTTATATAGAAGTTATTACAGTTTAAAGCTTTGCCTGATATATAAGTGTAATAGTAACGTGTTACGGGGTGTGATAACCGCCCGTCAGGCATTATTTCTCAGTACCCTCCGTTCTACCGTCACCTCAGGTTCCATGCGGTCGGAGTGCCTTGCTGCCCGGCAGCCATTATCCCTATGAGCGTCCCAACAGGTGGTGACTACTCCCAGCCTTGCCAATCGACTGTGAACCTGTGGATTTCCAGCACACGACTCCAAATGAGTAGTAACAAATAAGGAGACCGTGAGAAACTCTGCGGTCGTCACTTGGAGCGACCTATAATACCAGGCGTAGAAATAGTACTGGTATGTCTCTTGGTGAAGCCCTCGTCTTTACCCACCGAGGGCGGTGTGCGAACGAGGTACCTGTTGTGTATACCTAAAAGTTACAAGGAGTCCCATACCTGCAGGGGTGGAGTGTAACATGTGTGTTGAGATGGTGCTACTATGTATGATAACCGACGGTGCTATATTCCATACAGGTGGAGCAGTCTGGTGTGTTAAGGGATAGTGTAAGAAGGAATGACCGAGGTAAGGTGGTCACAGATTGTTATGCAATAAGTATGTGGATGACACGCCATTAATGTAAGAGTCTGGTGCCCATCTGGGTAACCAACATTTTCGTTGTTCTTCCGAGGAAGACCAATTCATGTGTATGTTTTTTACCAGTATGCTTTATAAGGAATAAATTAATTGAGACATGTTATGGTTTCACCCTTCTTTCCCCTTATCGATCTGGTCAATGGAAAACCTAACCCAATGCCTAGTCCACTCTGCACGCTACCTAACGTGCTACATGCTGTCCAGAGGGGGTCTGGTGGCAGCGACCCTTAGAAATTAAGATTAGAGTTAAGTATTTACCCTTAGTATTAGTGACCCCCAATCTGGCAGTATACCATGAGTCATTGCTATCCACACACCCCAACACCGAGATCCACTACCTAGGGGATTTCAATGTACATCACATAGAGTGGCTTGGCTCTGCAAGGGATGACCCAGGTGGAGCGGAGGCACTGTCCTTTTTCCTACTTAATGATTTGGAACAAATAATCAAACACCCTACACGCGTTCCTGATCGACACGATCAACTTGCTAACATTCTTGATCTTTACCTCTAACCCCTCACACTATTCATACTCAATTTCTGCCCCTTTAGGGTCTTCTGATCACAACCGTATTTCTTTTAAATCAAACTGGGCACGACTGTAATGACTACGGTCATACACGTCAGTTAACGTAAAATCAGACGATTCATATTAAGCTCAATAGCCCACAAAACATGTAGCTATGCCTTCTTTTGAGTCCCCCATCTGAAGACTCCGTTTTCTCATCGCTTCAAGACGCCTCAGTCCTCCGTTATCCCATTTTCTCTGACTTACTGAAACCAACCTCTCTAAAAAGTGAATTTGAATATGAGAGAGAACACTATTGTTTTGAGTCAAATTAGATATGTTTGATTACAGTTAAAGCATACAAGATCCTTTGTCAGTGACGTTGAAAGCTTTAACTGTCTTTATTGTTAGTAATATTGGTTAAGTAAGTGAGTGTTGAGTCTACCAGTACAAACGACATCCCGTGATTTTGTCCCAAGGAATGGCCATGAGTTTCCAATTGCTACTGAAGTTAGATTATTTTGTTGCCCAAACATCAGAGAATCTGATGGTTGTAATTTAGTTATTGTCAGTTGTCAATTTCAGAAAGTCATTAATCTCCTGAGAAGAACATGTCAAACTCCTTATCTCCAACATCTCAATGTACAGTCACGTTCAAGATTCTTCGAACACTGCTGGAGACAGCTGGCAACTCAAGGCCGTTTGTTTACTATACTACGTAGTAAATATTATGAATGAATGTAAACGTGATCGGTGATTGGTTACTTAGTTCCCCGTTGCTTAATTAATGGTTGGGCTTTGTTGTTTCGCATTATATGAATTTATATTTAGATAAATAAACATAAGTAAAAATCGGTAAGTATGTTAAAGAACATCATGCATCGGGCACAGCTGTGTGCAGGCTGTTTATGAGGCTGCCTGTTTATCATTAATTTATACTTATATTGTCTTCAAACGTTTAATCCCTTTCGGGTAATTAATCCGGTTGTATCTAACCAATGCTAAACAAGACTTCTTTCTAAAGACGCTGATTTCTTGCAACACAAACTGCACACATGCGCGTGTGCGCATGTGGAGTGTGTGTGTGTGTGTGCACATGTGGAGTGTGTGTATGTGTGTGTGTGTGTGTGTATGTATGTGTGTGTGTGTGTGTCTGTATTTAAAAATGACGGTGTTCAATTGAAGGTGGTGGTAATTAATCTTACGAACCATCCGTCTGATGGTGTGAATTAGTACTGTAGCATATGCCTAATACCTTTACAAGCCATTATATAGCAATATCCTTGTCATTCTAAGACTATGAATATTGTAAGCAGCAAATGGCATTTCTTTCGTTGAGTGACTCTTTGCGCCCCCCCCCTCCCCCCCCCCCTAAATCCTTGTTTCTGACTTGTGTCGATTACGTCACGTTTAGTCTGGTGTCTTTAAAAAAATTTATTCATTTTTTTCAAAAAATGTGTATGGTGTTGTAGTGGATTTCTCCCCTGCAAACGCTGTTTGTCGCTGAGTAGCCGACCCCACCAATTCCCCAGTGTATGCCTCGTGGCCTAGGTCAACCAGCGCCGCCATACACCACGGAGCGGGAGTCAACTACTAAACCACGCCTATTTAAGACCTGACCTCGTGGTGACCTGTCCTCTTTCTACCTACAGCCGCAGCCAGCAACACATCCTCCTCCGCCGCTGCCTGGCGGCCCTCGCTCCTCCTCCGCCTGCCTGGCGGTCCTCTCTCCCGCTGGCGAGCATGGCGACCCACAAGCTGTCCTTCTCTGAGCGTCCTCACCAACCAGCTCTCTCTACATCACGCTTGCAACCATGCTGCCTTCCCAGCACCAAGCTGCATTGTACATCCAATACAACATGTATATAGAGAGCACATTGTGAGTTTCCTTTCTCCACCCCATCCTGAGTGAACCAAAACATCCTGAACCCCACAAATGGTGACCCCCGGAGATTTGCACCCACACAGGATGGAGGAGAAACTGATCACGCTCCCAGTCTTCAAGCAACATGGAAGACTGGCTTATCCACACAGAAGCAGCTCTCATCGGCTCTACAACTACTGTCTCTACACCGCAGGTTAGACACCCTAGAGCAGCTCTGCTACTCTAAGCAGACAGTCACTCCTCTTCCGACCCCAGCACACCCGTACTGCCTCAGACGCCGACCCCGGCCCAGCAGTAACCCCTGCCGCCCCTGACGCGGCCTCTGTTCCTAAGTGCGGACCCACACACCCCTCTTTTCTCCCTCAGGTACTCCCTGCTAATGTCCTGCACCCTGCTGCTGTCGTGGACCCAGCTGCTGTCACGAGCCCTCATCCGCTTCTGCTGACGCAGCCCCTGCTCCTGACCCAGGCCCACACACCCCAGCAGGCGCATCTGACGACTCTGTACCTGCCGTGAGGGAGGCACAACATTCATCGCCTCCACACACCCTTTTTCTCCCTCTCTTCTCCCACAGATTGTGTGTATCTAGACAGTTGTATCCAGCGACAGGCTCATCCACGCCATCGCCGTTGTCTCACATGAGGCATGCACGGCCCGTTCTGCCTCACATGTGCTATGCAACCCTGCAGACAACAAGTCTCCTACACCGCCTGGAGGGAAGGGGGAGTATTGTAGTGGATTTCTCCCCTACAAACGCTGTTTGTCGCTGAGTAGCCGACCCCACCAATTCCCCAGTGTATGCCTCGTGGTCTGGGTCAACCAGCGCCGCCATACATCACGGAGCGGGGGTCAACTACTAAGCCACGCCTACCCCCGCTATTTAAGACCTGACCTCGTGGTGACCTGCCTCTTTCTACCTACAGCCGCAGCCAGCAACACCTCCTCCTCCGCCGCTGCCTGGCGGCCCTCGCTCCACCTCCGCCTGCCTGGCGGTCCTCGCTCCCGCCGGCGAGCATGGCGACCCACCAGCTGTCCTTCTCTGAGCATCCTCACCAACCAGCTCTCTCTACATCACGCTTGTAACCATGCTGCCTTCCCAGCACCAAGCTGCATTGTACATCCAATACAACATGTATATAGAGAGCACATTGTGAGTTTCCTTTCTCCAACCCATCCTGAGTGTGAACCAAACATCCTGAACCCCACAGTGTATTATAAATTTGTATCTTATTTATTTATTTATTCGTTTATTTTTTATAAATGCATAATAAATATAAATATAACGCTGACGTTAGGTTAGGTTAGGTTAGGTGCCTTCAAGAGCCAGATCGGACAGCTGTGATCGGACCATTACATATTGTAGGAATTGTTTCGTTTTACAGTTGTTTCTTTGTCTCCGTCTCCCTCTCTGATTTTTTCCGTGGTTGGCCTTTGTAATTACTACATTGAATCGGGGGTGCTTGAGGACATTCTTGCTGTTGATCCCAAATTTGCTAGCCCACACTGATTTGTCTTCAATTAGAATATGACGTCCAATGTATGTGACCTATATATACTGCTAATGAATATGATGTATTTCTTTCTTTCTTTGTGTACGAACCTCTGTCCTGCATGGCAGTGAACAGTGACATTACCCACATGAATCTGAGCAATATATATATATATATATATATATATATATATATATATATATATATATATATATATATATATATATATATATATATATATATATATATCTTGATAAAATCACACGGGAAAAGGTAAACAACGGAGCACCTTAGCTTTCGTCTTTATTCAAGACATCGTCAGAGGCAACTGTTGCCTGTTAATGAATATGTTGTATTTCTTTGTGTATGAACCTCTGTCCTGCGTGGCAGTGAGAAGTGAGACCACCCTCGGTGTCAAAACCTCACTGAATTACTCAGAATAGGCAAACTGTACTACAAGCTTTGTCAATAAATTTGTTAAACTAAAAACTAACGCGGTAGATATAGTAATTATTTCACATGCAATATATTTATCATTTATGATACTGTACTCTTTCATCATAATTATAAGTATAATGCTAGGATTTGTTTGACTTAAATCATCCTGAATACATACTGCACAAGTGGGGATATTAGAAGAAGATTGTTTTCTTTACATTTATTATACAATTTGACAGATATTCAGATGCATTCAGTATGTGACTTTGATTACATAGGAAAATTATTTCTGACACATTAATCTTTAGTCCAGCCACCTTCATTCTCGATTACCTGCTGCAGCCTGTTGGGAACGGAGGCGACGTGATTGTGTATCAGTTGCGGTGTCCGCCTCAGGACCTCCCACTCACGGTGTGTATGCTCCTTTAGCTGCACCCTGGTTCTCTCTTCAGCTGTCTCCCACACGTTCATAATATTGCCCCAAACGTTCTCTATAGGGTTCATGTCACAACCTTTACTTGGCCAGTCTAAAACTTGCACATTTCTTTGTTCTGCAAACCACCGCGTTACAATCCGTGGGTATGGATAGGACACCTATCGTGCATGAAAATGATGTTTTCGGGAAACGGGAAAGCATATGCACGCACCGAGGGAAGCATAACTGCTTCGAGTATTTCTAAATACTGTTCAGCTGTGAATCTTCCTTCTATGTCAGTCAGCTCTCCAACTCCGTGCAAATATATCCATCCCCAAACATTGCAAGTCACATGGCCACTCCTTGCTTCCTCATAAATATGCTGTCTAGCATATCGGGTGTTGTTCCTCCTCCAGCAATGCAACCTTCCGTGAGAGGTAGATGAGAAAGTTTTTTCGTCAGTGAATATTATTCTTCCTCAGAAATCTAAGCCTTCTTCAGCATACCGTCGAGCAAACTGCAACCTGCCCTCGCGATGTCGCTCATTTAACTTCTCCTTGGTGGCGGAAGTTCTATGGTGAATGCCTCCTTCGTGAAGTCTTCGCGTGATTGTTAAAGGGGAAATATTTAATTGTAGATCCTCTCTTATTGAAAATTAAGTCTTGAATGGGTTGGCCTCAGCGAAATTCCGGATGGCCTGAACTTGTGCAAGTGTTGTTCTGCGCGGCATTCCCGTCCTGTGGTGGTCCTTTAAACTTCCCTCCTCTTCCCATCGCTTAATCCAATAATATACAGTTGACCGAGAAAAACCCAATTCTCGTGCAATTTCAGTGGATGAAAACCCAGCCTCTTTCATGCCGATTATTCTTCCACGTTCAGTGATTTTCTGCGTGTGGTATTCTATGTTGGCAGGGTCCTTCTACAATTGAGGGAGTGGAAGGGTAGTCAGCACTGACAACACCTCTGTCTCTCCCACCTTCCCGCCAATAACGTCAGCGTTATATTTATATTTATTATGCATTTATAAAAAGATAAACGAATAAATAAATGAATAAATAAGATACAAATTTATAATACATCATACACATTTTTGGAAAAAAATTTATATATTTTTTTTAAAGACACCAGACTAAACGTGACGTAATCGACACAAGTCAGAACCAAGGATTTAGGGGGGGGGGCGCAAAGAGTCACGCAACGAAAGAAATGCCATTTGCTGTTTACAATATTCATAGTCTTGGAATGACAAGGATATTGCTATATAATGGCTTGTAAAAGTATGAGGCATATGCTACAGTACAAATTCACACCATCAGACGGATGGTTCGTAAGATTAATTACCATCACCTTCAATTCAATTCAATTTCAATTGTATATTCCTTGATAGAGGAAGCGGGATCCTACTGTAGGGGTATCGAGATATTAATGTTGTCTAGCACTCAGGATGGAAGGAAACTCTAATGTGGTTTTCTTGTATAATATATAAGTTATATGATAGACAGTCTGGTGCTGGAGATGCCATGTGGTGGGGAGCTGCTCAGTAGAAGACGTTCGGTGAGTAGCGTGTTGAAGGAGGTAGATGTGCAGGAGCTTCGTTAGAGAAGATGTTGCCTGTTGCTGGCCTCCTGGTTGAATAAATGTTAACAGCGTGGAGCTTGCTGGAGGAGGTGTTGCTTGTTCAGGAAGATGGGCAGAATGAATCTCAATGGAGAGACAGAGCTTATATACCCAGCAGCAGCCGCCAGTCCTCTATGAATCATGTTGGGAAAACCCAGAAAGTTGCCGGTGAGTAGTTTCGTTGCTAAGCAACCGTACCATCTGGCATCAGCTCTCGCTTGGTTGCTAGGAGACGCCAGCGCGCCGGAATGCGGTAACAGGTGGTGGCTGTGGCTATGCAGTTGTAAGCAGTTGTAGGGGAGACGTCCACTACAATACTCCCCCTCCCCTCCCGGCGCGGCGGGAGGCTGGATGTTGTCCGGGATGTGTCCCACACATAACACATACCAGGCAGGTGTATGTACGACTCGACCGCTACGTGTAACAACTCCGTCCAGTGACACAAAACCTGTGGGAGAATTAGGAGGAGAAAGAGGGTTTGGGATTAGAGGAGGTTGTACAAGCAATGGTTGTTGTGCTCCTTCTGCTGCAGGGGCTGCGTCAGGAGGAGGGTCCATGGCAGGAGCAGGTTCTATGATAGAAGGGAGGCCTATTACAGGTTCAGGTTCTATGACAGGAGGAGGGTCTATGACAGGAGCAGGTTCTATGATAGGAGGGAGGTTTATTACAGGTTCAGGTTCTATGACAGGAGCAGGTTGTACATGAGGGTGAAAAGAGGGTGCCCAGAAATGTCGTGGGCGTGGTGTTGCTGCCGGTGGTAACTGCAGGTGGACTGGTGCAGGCGTAGTTTGTTGATGGTGCTGCTGGGCTGGGGGCCCGACGGGTAAGGCGGCCGGTTTGACTCGGTCTATGCTGACGGTGTCATGTCTGCCATTCCGGATAATTGTCAGGAACTTTGCAGAACGGGTAACCACCTGGAAGGGTCCATCGTAGGGGCGTTGTAATGGGTTGCCGTGAGCATCATGCCTGACGAAAACATACTCGCCTGTGAGTAGTGCAGGAGGGATGTGTTCAGGGCGCCGAGTAGGCTGGCGTGGAGCAGTAGCTCTGAATACAGAAACTGCTTGTCGTAGCTTTTGGAGTAAGTCGTGACGAACGGCTGGAGTGGTTTGGTTGGGATCAGGAGGGAGTGAGAAATCCCCGGGTAGCCAAAGGGGCTCGCCTAGTGTCAGATCTGCTGGGCTACAGTCCATATCCTCCTTGTGTGACGCACGGATGCCGAGGATCACTAAGGGAAGCGCATCAGTCCAGCTGTAAGGGTCGTGCTGTGCCTTGAGTGCGTCCTTCAGCTGCCGGTGAAAACGCTCTACCATGCCGTTGGCTTGAGGGGGGTATGCAGTAGTGCGTTGTCTAGACGTGCCGAGGAACTGTAGGAGGTGCTGCCAGAGTTGTGACTCAAACTGTACTCCTCGGTCAGCGATTACGGTTGCGGGGGGGCCAAAACGGGAAACACAACCGGACATGAAGGCGCGGACAGTAGTCTCTGCTGTAGCGTTGGGCATGGGAATTGCTTCTGTCCACCTGGTGAAACGGTCGATGCAGGTGAAGATGTAGGTGCTACCGTAGGATGATGGTAGAGGTCCCACGATGTCGAGGTGTACTACTTGAAAACGGCCTTTGGGAATAGGAAAGGCTTGTAAGGGGGCCCGTATGTGACGAATAGTTGTATATGTGACGATGGGAGGACTGGCAGGCCAGGCACTGGGCAGCCCATTTCTTAGTAACAGACTTGATGCCGGGCCAGACGACACGTTGCGTGAGGAGGCGCTGGGAGGCCCGCACACCCGGGTGGCTGAGACCATGGATGCGGTCGAAAACAGCGCGGCGGTGGACGTGAGGCACGAACGGTCTAGGCTGTCCACAGGATACGTCGCACCACAATTTTATCTTTTTGCCATGAACAGGGAGTTCTTGGAGTATGAGGCCTGAGGGGGATGTCTTGTATGCTGCCAGGTCTTCGTCTTTCTCTTGAGCCGCGGCTAGCTGCCCATAATCAATGGGTGGAGATGAGGGAAGATTGGTGGATATACAACGAGAGAGGGCGTCGGCGATCTCGTTGTGGCTGCCTTTAATGTGTTGGACGTCGCTGGAGAACTCCGAGATGTAAGCCAAGTGGCGCAGGACACGAGGTGTATGTGACTGGGAAGCTGAAGCGAAGGCGTGGACAAGGTGCTTGTGATCAGTGAAGATGGTGAACTGACGGGCCTCGAGGAAGTGTTGGAAATGTCTGACAGCCAAGTATATGGCCAGGAGATCTCGATCAAAAGCGCTGTACTTGAGGTGTGGTGGTTGAAGCCGTTGTGAGAAGAAAGCAACGGGCATGAAAATTCCGTTGATCTCCTGCTGTAAGACGGCGCCCACTGCAGTAGAAGAAGCATCTGTTGTGAGAGTGGTCCGGGCGTTAGGTGCGGGGTGGGCCAGGAGGGTGAGGCGTGTGATGTGCTGTTTGATAGTGGTGAATGCCGTAGTAGCCTCTTGAGTCCACATGAGAGACTTGTGAGACTTCTTTGGGCGTCCCTTGAGAAGGTCGTGTAGGGGGGCTAGGACGGTGGCAGCTTTGTCAATGAAGCGGTGGTAGTAGTTGACTAAACCCAGGAACTCTCGGAGTTTCTTCGCCATTTCAGGTTTGGGGAACTCCCTAATCGCGGTTATCCTCTGTGGTAGGGGTTGTATGCCACTGGGCGAGACTCTGTGACCGAGGAAATCGATGGCCGAGGTTCCAAAGACGCACTTAGCAGGATGAACTTTCATGTTGTTGTTCTGCATGCGTTGGAGAAGGAGTTGTAGGTGGTGGCGGAGCTCGGCAGACGTCGAAGATGCGACGAGGATGTCGTCAATGTAGACGGTGACAAAATCGAGGTCGGGAAGCATATGGTCCAGGAACCTCTGGAAAGTCTGTGCTGCATTGCGTAAGCCAAAACTCATGAAATTGTACTCGAAGAGTCCGAACGGAGTGGTGATGGCTGTCTTCTGGGTATCTGCCGGTGCTACTGGGATCTGGTGGAAGGCACGCTCCAAGTCGATCTTCAAGAAGATAGTCTTGCTATGAAGTTTGTGTGGTCGCCACACACCCTCCACTCGCCGGGTGTTCGCTTAGGAACCATGTGAAGAGGCGATGCCCAGGGACTCCTTGAAGGGCGAATGATGCCGTCTTGCAGTAGTTTGTTGAATTCTACTTTGGCTGTGTACAGGAGCTCAGGGCGCAGGCGGCGAGGGCGTGAAAAGACTGGTGGTCCTTTGGTTTCGATGTGGTGGAAAATTCCCGACGTAGGTGGTGGGGGTAGGGAGACTCTGGGTGAGAAAAGCTCCTTGAATTCGTCGAGCAGGGAGGAGAACTCGTTGGAAGGCGCAAGACAGGTGATAGCGTCCGTGTGTCTGGCACGAGAACCCTGGATCTTGCGTGCTGTAAGCTCATGAATGAGGCATAGATGACTTGGTTTGATGCCGAGCTTGTGGAAGGTGAGGAAGTCGAAACCAAGGATGGGTTGAGACACGTCTGCTATCACGAATAACCAACGCAGAGTCTTGGGCAGACCGAGGTCTAAGGCGAGGGTGCGTACGCCGTAGGAGGCGATGGAGGTACCGTTGGCAGCGAACAGGTCATACGAGGGTTGCTTTGACTTGTCTCGTAGTGAGGGAGGGATGAGGCTGACCGATGAACCGGTGTCGATGAGGAACTTCTTGCCGGAGGTGCGGTCGGTGACGCGCAGTAATGAGACGCCTGGAGAGACTGAGGCTGAGGCGTCTACCAGCCTCCGGTGTTGCCGTTTCCCGAATACGTGCAATAGGGCTCACAGTTTCGAGCATTGCGGCCGAAAGTCTGGTGATACCAGCAGAGGGTAAATTTGTTGTGCTGGGGGTTGGCTGCTGTGTGTCGGAACTTATAGGGCGTAGTGTGTGAGTCAGGAACCGGCGCAGCAGCGGGTATGGAGGAGCAGAACTGCTCAATGGTGTCCATCCTGCGGTTCAAAATTTGCAACAGGTCCTTGATGTCTTGTGAGGTATTGCTCGGCTGAGGGGTGTTGACCCGGCTTACAAGTTCGATGGTAGGAACTGGTGTGACCGTGGCGGCAAGGGGTGCAGCAGCGCACTAGGTTAAAAATTCTATCTGCCGCGGTTGCATATAGTTCCGGTGTCGTAGAGTAATCTACTGCGGACAGGATGTTGCGTACTTCTGTGGGTAGCTTTTGTGCGTACAGCTGGCGCAGGATAGAGTCGGGGAGTCTGTCTGTTTGACGGGAGTTCAGCCGACACATCTCCTCCCAGAGACGTCCCGGGGTTGAGTTCCCGAGGGAGGTAGAGGATAGATCTTGCAGGAGATTGGGGCTGGTCTGTTGATAACACGTCTTCAAGGCAGCCCGCAGGGTAGCGAATTTGTTGTGATCTGGAGGGTTGGGAATGGTTTGTGAGACCCGCGTGGCCACTTCCGTGGGCAAGGCACAGAGCAGTGCGCAATACTTTTGCCCGTCAGTCGCTCGTGAGCCGGCGAGGGCTGCTTCCACATGGTCAAGCCAGTCCTCGACGTTGTGGTTGAAAGTCGGCAGAGAGATCCGTCCGTCCTCCATCCTGTGTGAGTGCTTATCTCCGGAAGTCACCATTGTAGGGGTATCGAGATATTAATGTTGTCTAGCACTCAGGATGGAAGGAAACTCTAATGTGGTTTTCTTGTATAATATATAAGTTATATGATAGACAGTCTGGTGCTGGAGATGCCGTGTGGTGGGGAGCCGCTCAGTAGAAGACGTTCGGTGAGTAGCGTGTTGAAGGAGGTAGATGTGCAGGAGCTTCGTTAGAGAAGATGTTGCCTGTTGCTGGCCTCCTGGTTGAATAAATGTTAACAGCGTGGAGCTTGCTGGAGGAGGTGTTGCTTGTTCAGGAAGATGGGCAGAATGAATCTCAATGGAGAGACAGAGCTTATATACCCAGCAGCAGCCGCCAGTCCTCTATGAATCATGTTGGGAAAACCCAGAAAGTTGCCGGTGAGTAGTTTCGTTGCTAAGCAACCGTACCATCTGGCATCAGCTCTCGCTTGGTTGCTAGGAGACGCCAGCGCGTCGGAATGCGGTAACAGGTGGTGGCTGTGGCTACGCAGTTGTAAGCAGTTGTAGGGGAGACGTCCACTACACTACTGCTGTCACTAGGTACCCCTGTACAATGGCACCAGAAGCATCTGGCAAGTGTGACAAGCATATACAGTATAAATATTATATAGGGGCTTACTAAAGCCTAAGGAAGGAAGGATATTCCTTTCACACATAATCAATTTTATTTACAAAATATCTGGCCAGTATGGGGAGGATCATCGTGTCTCCATCAGGGGGTCGTGGAATGGTGGTCCAGCAGGTGTCACGGAAGCGTTGTGTGTGGGGACATCTTAGGAGGTAATGGATAAGGGCCATCACCTTCAATTGAACAACGTCATTATTAAATACAGACGCAGACTGACACACACACACACACACACACACACACACACACACATACACACACACTCCACATGCGCACACACACACACTCCACATGCGCACACGCACACACACGGAAGTAAAACAGCAGTTTGTGTTGCAAGAAATCAGCGTCTTTAGAAAGAAGTTTTGTTTAGCGTCGGTTAGATACAACTCGATTAATTACCCGAAAGGGATTAAACGTTTGAAGACAATATTAGTATAAATTAATGATAAACAGGCAAACTTATAAACAGCCTGCACACAGCTGTGCCCGATGCATGATGTTCTTTAACATACTCAACGATTTTTACTTATGTTTATTTATCTAAATATAAATTCATATAGGTTGGCTTATTGCTCTATCCATTTTAAAATAAAATTAACAGTAGGCTATATACTAGCAGAAAGGCACAATATAATGCGAAACAACAAAGCCCAACCATTAATTATGCAACTGGGAACTAAGTATCCAACCACGGATCACTTTTACATTCATTCATAATATTTGCTACTAGTATAGTAAACAAACGGACTTGAGTTGCCAGCTGTCTCCAGCAGTGTTCGAAGAATTTTGAACGTGACTGTACATGTATAAAGGCTCCTCGTCTATAAGTCCCGCCCAACTAACAGTTGTCAACGTGTATATTCCACTTTTTCCTGGCAAGCTCAATCTCTGATTAGATTATGTAAATCGACTAAAGAAATTCGCCTGACCCATGACAACTGTGCGCCATATTTTAAATGTGTAGCAGTTGATTTGAATGTAATTTCTGTCATTGCGTGAGTAGCCATTTCTGGCAGGTGTTGAGTTGCCATTTAGCAGTATTTAAGCTCTTGCACAGGAGAGACGTCACTTCTTTGACGTTCTTTGACGTTCTCCAAAATTAGTCAATTTTGTGAATATCAGTGTTTTTGTTGTAACAGTGAAATTATCATTTACCCAGTGAAAGAATTAATATAAAGTAAGTGTTTTCTGTATCGTTACCAGACGTATGTTTTGTATAGTTACTTTTATCCTCTTCGCCACTGATCGGCTCGTTAGCCACTTGGGCGATCCGTCACGTCTCTAATTACTTTTCCTTTTTATTAATCTTATTCACCAAAAGATCGGCTCGCTAGCCGCCCGGGCGATCGGTAATGTCTCTGTCACGCACTGTTGGCAAATACTGGGCATGCACCGGCTCCTGAATGTACCTGAACCAGCTTAGGGTAGCTGAGGTGCCGAAGTGCAGGCACCAGTCTGGTGGCCCTCCTTTGAACATTTTCAACCAACTGACAGTCCCTAGCATATCTGGGTGACCAGACAGGGTGACAGTACTCCAGATGGGGAAGCACTTCACTCTTGAAGATTGTTACGAGGGACGAACCGTCTAGATATTGTTACGAGTTGGGGATTTAGAATACAGTTATACGTCTACCCAGATCCCAACAGGTAACAACAATAAAAAAAAAAACAAAGACAATCGGACTATAAAAGGGTAGACAAAGGATGCGAGTTTTCGTTGTATATAATAGAGTACCATAAATCCCTTAACAAAATATTCAGCTTATAAATTACCCTTAACCAAACTTAACCTAAACATTAACAGTATATACATATTAATACAACATAAACAATTTTGAAGCAAGTGGACGTGGGGGAGGTAATACAAGATACATGTACTTAAGTGAGGAGCTGAGATGGCTGACGAGTAAGGCTGAGTATTGTAGAAGACGGTAGGTAGTCACTGCACGTAGGTTTAGAGGATAGATGATCCTGTGGTCACTTCCCAGAGCCAAGTGCCTCTCCTCGAATTGGAGCTGACAAAGAAGACTTTGAGGAGGTGACGCAACCCAGGATATGGAGAAGGGAAACCTCGGAGTGGTAACTAAGACGAGTCATACACGTGTCTCGTCCCTAGATGGCGTTGCTCGTGGTGGTGGGTAGGTAGATCAGGACAATAGATGGCGTGGTTCGTAGTGCGGGGTGGAGGGGTTCGTAACAATATCTGAACGACCTTCTTATAAGACCCAATAATTTATTTGCCTGATTTATCTTCTTCTCGCAATGGCCCGAGAACTTCAGCTCATTGTCAACATACACACCTAGGTCCTTCTCATATTCAGTCTCAAATAGTGCAGTTTCTTTATCACGTTGGGACATATGATACGCCTCCTTACCGTTAGCATGCCCCAGGTGCATCTTCTTACACTTTGTGACATTGAATCTCAGCAGCCGTTTCTTTGACCATTCTTGGAGCCCACAGAGGTCCTTCTGCAGCTCTTCACAGTCCGCTTGGTTCTTGATTTCCCGAAATAACTTGGCGTCATCGGCAAACATTTGTATGAAGGAGTGTACAACGTTAGACATGTCATTTATGAAACAAACAAACAACAGCGGGCCCAATACACTGCACTGTGGTACCCCACTTGTGACAGGTACGGATGATGATTTCGTGCCATTAATCACCACACACTGCTTGCGGTCATGTAGAAAGTCTTCTATCCACGCTCGGACATTTCTCCGAATTCCGTACCCTTCCAGTTTCATTTTCAGCCTTTCGTGGGGTACACTGTCAAAAGCCTCGGCAAAATCAAGGTAAATATTGTCGATATTACCACCCCGCTCCAAAATATGGGTCCAAATAGCCAATACCTTGGGCAATTATGTTAAGCAGGAGCGCCCCGGCATAAAACTATGTTGGCCAAACAAGGTTGTTTTGTAGTAGCTGTTCCATTGCGGCATCTCTGATAATACTCTCAAGTACTTTACATATTATGCTGGTCAGGCTCACCGGTCTATGTTTTGTTTTGTTTTGTTTGTTTCATCCTTTTCACCACTGAACGGTTCGTTAGCCGCTTGGGCGATCGGTCACGTCTCTATCACACACTGTTGGCAAGTACTGGGCATGCACCGGCTCCTGAATGTACCTGAACCCGCTCCAGTGTTGGTCAATTCTTGTCTTGAAAGAGCTCACACTCGATGCCGTCACAACACTTTCTGGTAGATTGTTCCAAGAGTTTACAACCCTCACTCTGAAAATTTTACCCTCACAGTTTTCTGGACTTGTGGCTTCTTCAATCTTGAGCTGTGACCCCTTGTGGGGCGAGCGTCCTCCAGCTCCAAGTAAGGACACTCGAGTGAGTAGTGCCCCCTGAAATGATTATACACCTCAACTATGTCACCCCTTGCTTGTCTGTAATATAAGCTAAGCAAGTTCAGGCGCTCAAATCTCTCAGGGTAGCTGAGGTGCGAAGTGCAGGCACCAGTCTGGTGGCCCTCCTTTGAACATTTTCAACCAACTGACAGTCCCTAGCATATCTGGGTGACCAGACAGGGTGACAGTACTCCAGATGGGGAAGCACTTCATTCTTGAAGATAGTTACGAGGGACGGACCGTCTAGATATCTGAACGACCTTCTTATAAGACCCAATAATTTATTTGCCTGGTTTACCTTCTTCTCGCAATGGCCCGAGAACTTCAGCTCATTGTCAACATACACACCTAGGTCCTTCTCATATTCAGTCTCAACTAGTGCAGTTTCTTCATCCCGTTGGGACATATTCTACGCCTCCTTACCGTGCGCCCCAAGTGCATCCTCTTACATTTCGTGACATTGAATCTCAGCGACCATTTCTTCGACCATTCCTGGAGCCCACAAAGGTCCTTCTGCAGCTCTTGACAGTCCGCTTGGTCTTAATTTCCCGAAATAACTTAGCGACATCGGCAAGCATTTGTATGGAGGAGTGTACAAAGTCAGGCATGTCATTTATGAAATAAACAAACAACAGCGGGCCCAAAACACTGCCCTGTGGTACCCCACTTGTGACAGGTACGGATGACGATTTCGTGCCATTAATCACCACACACTGCTTGCGGTCATGTAGAAAGTCTTCTATCCATGCTGGGACATTTCCCCGAATTCCATACCATTCCAGTTTATTTTTAGCCTTTCATGGGGTACACTGTCGAAAGCCTTGGCAAAATCTAGGTAAATATTGTCGATATTACCATCCCGCTCCAGAATATGGATCCAAATATCCAATACCTTGAGCAATTGTGTTAAGCAGGAGCGCCCCGGCATGAAACCGTGTTGGGAATCCTTTACAAGATTGTTTCTATTAGATGTTCCATTGCGGCATCTCTGATAATACTCTCAAGTACTTTACATATTATGCTGGTCAGGCTCACCTCTGTGGGCTCCAAGAATGGTCGAAGAAATCGCTGCTGAGATTCAATGTCACGAAGTGTAAGAGGATGCATCTGGGGTGTACCAACGGTAAGGAGGCGCATCATATGTCCCAACGGGAAGAAGAAACTGCACTATTTGAGACTGAATATGAGAAGGATCTAGTTGTGTATGTTGACAATGAGCTGAAGTTCTCGGGCCATTGCGAGAAGAAGGTAAATCAGGCAAATAAATTATTGGGTCTTATAAGAAGGTCGTTCAGATATCTAGACGGTCCGTCCTTCGTAACGATCTTCAAGAGTGAAGTGCTTCCCCATCTGGAGTACTGTCATCCTGTCTGGTCACCCAGATATGCTAGGGACTGTCAGTTGGTTGAAAATGTTCAAAGGAGGGCCACCAGACTGGTGCCTTCACTTCGGCATCTCAGCTACCCTGAGAGATTGGAGCGCCTGAACTTGCCTAGCTTATACTACAGACGGGCAAGAGGTGACCTAATTGAGGTGTATAAGCATCTCAAGGGGCACTACTCAGTCGAGTGTCCTTACTTGGAGCTGGCGGACGCTCGTCCCACAAGGGGACACAGTTCAAGATTGAAGAAGCCGCAAGTCCAGAAAACTGTGAGGGCAAACTTTTTCGGGGTGAGAGTTGTGAACTCTTGGAACAATCTACCAGAAAGAGAAAGTGTTGTGACGGTACCGAGTGTGAGCTCTTTCAAGACCAAACTTGACCAGGTTCAGGTACATTCCGGGGCTGGTGTATGCCCAGTACTTGCCAACAGTGCGTAACAGAGACGTGACCGATCGCCCAAGCGGCTAACGAGTCGATCATTTGGTGAAGAGGATAAAAGAAAAAAAGAAAAGAAAAAGATAATGTAGCTCAAGAAAAAGTAATAGTGTGCTCTCCTTTTATGACCGTTTTCTATGCTATGGTTTCGCCAAGGAATGTCTGACTGGCGAATCATTAAAATGAATGGTTTTAAGGGAGAGTTATACTCCGTTATTGAATATTCCTTACCAAACATATACATCAACGGATAATAATGACCTTTCTATAAGGAGTAAAATCAAGTGTAAACACGGATTCATGTAAAGGTGACGTTTAAGACGCACAATCATTGCATATTTAAAGAAAGGGAGACATCAGTCATGCTTTTTTTCTTTGATTTTCCTTGGGATGAATCGCGCTGCCCACATTATACGTCATTTGTTTACACTGCAGGCTACTAAGTTATGTTATTACCAACAAGTTATTGCGGTTATTTTCAGTAAGTAACGGTGCACTCCGTTGGTTAGCTTAATTTCCATTTTAGTTCAACATAGTCATATGACTCATATGGCCTAGAAATATATTCCTTGCACAACACTACCGGGTAGACAAGGGTACTCTGGCTCCAGTGTTAAGTAGTAACAGTAAGAAGTAAACTGAAACAGTGCAAGTGACTGTAGTCATTTAGAATTGGTAAAATTACAGAAAGATGTAAGTATACAAGTCACTGATATTAATGTAGAAGTTTAGTGTGTCCTTTTTGATATTGTGATTGGTTTAGAGGCTCGACGTTGCTATCGTTTAATAGTCGTTTACAAATATTTAACACCCAAAACTGTCTTGAAAACCAAATCACTTGTGTCGGCATTCAGTTTCGTTTCGATTATGCTTACTCATGACATACCTCAGTGATCTTACAAAAAAATTTAGGTTAGAATGCAGAGGTAAACTTGCGTTAGTGCACACAACTCTGTTAGAAAGTCAAAACTATGTTTTTCTAGTGTATTTTTGTGGGTTTTGACCTTGATTTCCGTCGGAAATTGCCTGTTTTTTTAGTTATAGGGGGTTTTGGGTGGGTCGTTTTCCGACCAAAATTATGCCCAATTGAATACAAAGTACCTATACACAAAAAACACTAGAAAAACAGGCATATAAACCTAACCTAACCTGACCAGACCTGACCTAACCTAACCTAACCTAACCTAACCTAACCTAACCTAACCTAACCTAACCTAAAATAACCTAACCTAACTCTCACCATATGATGGAATCACTTATTTCTTACCTTATTGGCCTGGTTCTGGTTCGTCATTCAAATCTGAGATTAGTACAGGTGAAAATAGCACTTTTCTAAAAAAATTCCATTTGTAATCACTGACGGTGTACGAACACCACCGTCTCTTCTTTGTCTTGGGAATGAGGAACGAATTACCACAATGCCACATATGTTGGTCTTGACGATATTTACATTCGTTCATACACTTAGGACACAACTGAGGTCGGGACAACATGATGAGATCTAATAAATAACATAGCTTGTTATTTTTTTTCCACAAAACGGCGCAATCAAATCCATACAATTGAGGTGACATCCATCACAAACTTCCATGGTCGGAAATGGATTTGAATTTCAAAATTTGAGACCCAAAATATAAATCGAATCTGATTGGGCAAAAGATACCACAAATTAAACCACAAATCATTTAAATTGGTGGAAAAAAAAACCCTTTTGATTGGCCACGTGACGTATACGGGAACGCATGCGTATGATTATTTATGAAGGAAATACGCAGGGTGGGAGTTCAGGTAGTAGGTGATAATGACGGAAGATTAATGGAAGAAAAAAGATAATTATCAGGCATGCGCTAGCTCCGTTATTATACATTTGTGACAGTAATGTAATAGAAGAAAATTATCTTAAAATTAGACATCTTATTCAAATATGTTAATAGATTTGGGGTAGGAAAGTTGTGTGCACTAACGCAGAAATACCGATGTAAGAGTATACAGGTCACTGAAGTTAATGTAGAAGTTCAGTGTGGCCCTTTTGATACTGTGATTGGTTTAAAATCACGATGTTTCTATCGTTTAATAGTTGCTTACAAATATTAGACACCCAAAACTTTGTCTTGAAAACCAAAACACTTGTGTCGGCATTCAGTTTCGTTTCGATTATGCTTACTCATGGTATACCTTAGTGTTCTTAGAAAATTTGATGGTTAGGATGCCAGTTTTGCAGAACATCATAGTGGATACTGTGCCATGACCGGTTAAGTACCTACTAACACTATTTTGCCATGAGTGCACTCTGATTGGCTAAGTACTTTCTGTTTAATATGATGGGGGTTCTGCCAATGGGCTAGGAAGTTAGGTACAGTTAGTTAGGTGTATTTGGTTGGTTAGGTTAGGTAGTCAATTTTCAGTCATGCACCAGTCTTTCTCTCCCTGTCATTAATATGGATTTCGTAATGTTTAGACAATTGTAAGACATTTTTCTTCTTTGATATTTCCGCCAGAAATTAGGGATAACCGAGATATTAATTTTTCAATATTATTAGAGCCTGTCACAAGTGTTGCCATGATTTGTTTACATCTGGGACTGGTCTTTCTTTTGATATTAGAAATATGTTTTTCCTATGGTATTTGATGAACTTTAAATGAATTTGATATTCATTCCCACCTTAAATCACTAGTTTTTGAGATACCCCCCCCCAACAATCTTAACAGAATTTTTTTTTTTAGTAAATCTCACATAAAATATCAACCAACAAAACCCAACCCAACCCCCCATTTTGGACAAAAACTCTTGCCCAATAATAAGTCTCCTATCACTATAGCCACCCCTGCACAAAGACCTGTTCCGTTAATTGTCTAAACATTACGAAATCCATATTAATAACAGGGAGAGAAAGACCAGTGCATGACTGAAAATTCACCGGTTAGGTTATAGTAAATGTTGCCTCTTTTATAATGATAAGATTCTATGGCTAATATGGAGGACTTCACAGCCGACGATGCATTTGTTTTGATGTTTATGTTCTTACAGTATTTTCAGCATTGAGTTCTGTTATAATAATAATCATTATGAAAATTGCTTCGTTTAGTAGACAATTAGGTGACTAGGCGTGCACTACTTTGTCTTTCTTGGCGTGATGTGGCGGTACATGGCCAATCATCTCCAATTGCCGTCAGTCGCCAGTGTATGTTTCTAATGCACAGGGATTGGATCGCTGCTCTCACCTGCCAAATTCTAAACAAGATATGCAAGGCCTCACCATTTCCTCTAATGCAGTGGTTCCCAACCATTTTAGTACCATGCCTCACTTTTTTATCACAAATTTCTTCATGTCCCCCACCCGTTAATTGTTTAGTATGATATAACAATATCAGTTTTGAAGAAGTATAACATAAAAAATTGTATCTTTCAAATAAAACTAAAGGGTTTAACTTCAAATTTAATCAAATCAAATCCATTTTATAATGTGTATAACATATCTACCATCAGATTAAATAAATTCAATTACAATCAATTAATGAGACCCTTGAGCCTGATGTCTACTGCAAAGAGATTTTATCCGAGGCAGAAATTTTGTTAATTTCAATCTCAAGTCGCCTCGTTTAGTGATATCCAGTCGGTTTCTTTTCTTCAGTAATAAGTCATTCACAGCACTAAATCCACATTCCACTAAGTATGACGATGGGAATGGTAACAGTAGTTTTCTTGCCAAACTACTTGTATTTGGATATTTAGCTTGTGTTTCTTCACAGAGCCACATCATTGTTCCTTTTATTTTGAACAGGGCTTTAATCGAGTCATCATTTTGTAATTCTGAAAGTTCTCCTTGATACTCCATGGTTACATCTGACAGATCCACTAGCAATGGCTGAGTCATCCAAGATGGATAATTAATTTCTTTCAAATCAGAAAATCTGAAGTTGAAATCGCTTACCATTATTTTTAAGTGCTCCACAATAACAAGACAAGTAGCATCTGTTACCTCACATTTATTCAGCCAATAAAATTGTTCAAATTTTTTGACAGAAATATTTTCTTGGGATAATTCCAGAAATGATATAAAGCCAAATATCTTGGCCTTTGAATTAACAAGAGTCATATTTGTTCCTTGGAGCTCCTTATTTAAGACATTGAGTTTTTTAAATATATCTGCTAAATAACTGACAAGTGCTTTACCATCAACTGTCAGTAACAGAGTCATATAAGGTTTGTCATCCAAGAACTCACTAAGAATATCAAATAATTCCATGAATCTTTTCAGGCAATTCCCCTTTGATAACCACCTTACATCAGTATGAAGTAATAATCTTACATAGTCTGCATTTTGATCCTTGCAAAATTGTTTGAAAAGACGCTCACATTTGGCATTAGCTTTTAGAGTGTTGATGCATTTTATAACTGCATTCAATGTCTCGTTTAGAACAGGGGAAACTTTTTTGGAAACTAAATTCTGTCTATGAATAACACAATGCACTAACAACATTTGGGGATTGCCGTCTTTCAATAATTTTAAAACTCCATTTTTCTTGCCCATCATCACTGGAGCACCGTCTGCAGCACAAGATATAATGTTCTCCATTGGTATCTGCTTATCATCTAAATATGTTTTTAATTTCTTATATATATCAATTGCAATAGTGGTGGTTTCTAATGCTTCGCAAAATAGCATATCCTCAATAAATTCTCCATTATCAACATATCTTACATAGGCCATTAACAGAGCTTCACTATCTCTTACAGTTGATTCGTCCAACTGTATTGAAAAATTTGTATATTTTAATTTTTCAACAAGTTGTACTTCTACATCACAACTCATTTCATCAATCCTGCTACTAACAGTATTATTACTGAGCGGCATGCTTTTGAGATCTTGGTCATCTTTTTCAAGAACTACTTTCAGAAAAGTTGATATTGCGGGCTTAATTAAATTCTCCCCTATTGTATGATTTTTGCCACATTTTGCTATGAGAAGAGAAATTTCATAACTAGCCTCAAGACCACGATCCTTGCTTGCACTTCTTGCAGAGAACAATGAATTTATTGTTGATCTTTTTTCAAACTTCTCCTTTAGGGATTTAAAATACTCCAGTTTTGAATTAACATGAATACTGTGTTTTGCCTTCAAATGATTTTTGAGACAACCTCTCTTCATGGATTCATTAGTCAAACATTGGTGGCACAACAGACAAAAAGGCAACCTTTCATCATGAGTCGCTGGTATGAACCCAAACAGCAAGTACTCATCTGAATACTGGCGAACTTTTTTTTTGGCGTGCACACTGTTCATTTTATGCATCATGGGGGTAACTGAAAAGTGAAAATAAAATATTTATATACTTAGGAAAATAAATTTAATATCTAACTTCTGTAACATACAAGGCACAATGTCAATATGCAGTTGCCATTTCAAGTAAATATTGAGCTTTATATTCACAGTTTTAAATTAATGTTACTGTGACAAGATCAATGAATGATTATTTTTATACATTATTTTCAGAGACTAACAAGATCAATAATCATAATGAAAAGCACTTTAACCAGCCCTCTCAGTGAAGCTAAAAAACAGAGACAGATAACTATATCAACATGAAACTTGCATTTGTGTTTAATTCAATACTGCTTCCATGCTTTATTGTGCACATTTAATTTGGTTGTAGTTAGTTTCCTCTGTTTTTTTAGCTTCAGTGGGAGCGTTGAGCAGCTGACTAAAACTCACCTTCTTCCTTGACAGCAGATGAAGAACTGCAAAGTTAAACAAGTCAGAAGCCACGCATATAGCTGGTGCCAGATGCACGATAACATTAGTGGGTGAACACTCGACTAGATTGCACAAGCTGTTGTGCTCAGCTAGGTTGTAATTACAATTTTACCCTATAAATTTATAATTTTTACCCATATAGGGTAAAAAAAAAAAAAAAATGTTGATATTACTATATTTTTCATATTGCCCCCCCTATTATTATTGAATTGCCCCCCAGTGGGGCGTAGGCCCCACGTTGGGAATCACTGCTCTAATGTGTCATGGAAACCAAACATCCACAACATTGCTAAAGCTGCCTCCCAAAAGCTGGGAATGCTGTACAGATGCCATAGCTACTTCACTCCTGAGCAGTTGCTTCAAGTACTGCCACCATATCTATGGTGGCTTTTCCTCTGTCCAACTGTTAGATAGGGTGGAATCAAAGGCATTTCATCTTATTAAGTCTCCTCCTTTAGTTGATAATCTTTCTTCCCTTTCTCCTCATCACAATGTTGCTTCACTCTTTCTTTTACAGGTACTTTAATGGGTAATGTTTGGTGAATTTGGCATCCTGTATACCGGCGGCGAGGCCGTGGGCTCGTAACACTCCTCTTGCCCGCGATGCCCACCGTTTCTCTGTGAATGTTGGTCACACAAGAATAACCTGTTATAGTACATCCTTCTTTCCTCACACAGCCAAACTGTGGAATGTTCTGCCTTCTTCTGTGTTTCCATACTCATACAATGTGTCTCACTTCAAAAAGATGGTTTTCCAGCATCTTTGTGGTGTAGATTAATATAATCTTTTTCTTTTCTATCTTTAATTTGTTTTTACAGTACTCTTATTTTTTCGCCCCTAAGGCCCCTTTGTGGACTGGTGGGTAGGCTATTCCACTAAAAAAAAAAAGTATATATATATATATATATATATATATATATATATATATATATATATATATATATATATATATATATATATATATATATATATATATATATATATATATATATATATATATATATATATATATATATATATATACATATATATACATACATACATACAACAGTATTACTCGCCTAACGCTGTCTTTCATAACGCGTTTTATCATATCTACGCTGTGCCTCGCCAGAATGAACTTTCACTTAACACGATTTTTTCCACATATACGGTGAGTGTCCGACTGCATTTATTTTATTTGCCCCACCACCCTGCCTGTTTTAGCTCATAAAATTCATACAAATTACCCAGCCAGAATATAATTTACATTGCTGGAATTCTTATACAGTGATCATTTTGAATATAAACATCATATATTTTGCTTTAGACACAAATTTTAGATAACATTTTTTCTCTGGGTAACTATGTTATCTTTTGTGCAAAATATATGACATTTATAATCAAAATATTCCCTAATCTTACAAGGAATCCCATATGTCAATTGTATTATCTAACTTTAGTTTGAGGTATTATTTATTAAAATTTAGTGGTTTTCCCCAAAAATTTCTCAGAGAGGAAGAGCCGGCAGTGTAGTGTGAGAGGAGGAGTTGAGTCCATTTTGAATGGACATTAACTTGGCGACTGTATTTCTCTATTTCTCTTAAGTATTAATTGTGTGCATGTACCATCATAAAATTAAGATGTTATTTTACTACAACATAGTTATGTGTCTTCAAAGTGGAGTTTGGGGGTCGGGCGGTTTCTATTGAATTAATCCATATGTTCTGTTGTTCACTTAAGCAGTTCCTTATACAGTTCATAACAGGACCCTCTGGGTTCTATTGACCAGCGTTAAGTGGGGTATAACTGTATATATATATATATATATATATATATATATATATATATATATACACCTAGACGACTTACGACTACGTGGACTTACGACCGTCAGGACTCGACCGCCTCAGATAAAAAAAAAAAAAAAAAAAAAAAAAAAAAAAATTTTTTTTTAAAATATTACATTTTCTATACCGAAAAGTTTCAGTAAATGTAGTCTCCATGTATAATTAGAAAATTATGGGGCCCCATGTGCATTCAGCTGACTACATTAAAAGGTTAAGTGCTCAGTCACACTGCTATCCATTCCTTATTATTTATTTTTCCTGTACTGTATCCATTCATCATTATTTATTACTTACTGTACTGTAATTCATTGTAGATTTTTATTAAAAAAAAAAAAAAAATTTTTTTTTATCTATATCGGACTTGACCATATCGGACTTGACCTGGATTTGGGTCCCCTAACACGTCGTAAGTCGGGGGACTGAATAATATATATATATATATATATATATATATATATATATATATATATATATATATATATATATATATATATATATATATACATACATTAACCCTGCTTTACGTGGTCAATTGAACCATAGAGCCTACGTAAAAGCGTGGAAGTGAACAACATAACATATGGGGTTAATTGAAATAGAGACTGGGCCGACCCCCAAACTCCATTTTTTCCCGACACAATACGTATGTTTTAGTAAAAATAACGTCTTAACTTTATGATGGTATGCGCACACACTTAATATAGAAGAGAAATATCAATAAGAGAATAATATACTGTACCAGGTAAAAAAATCAGGTTTAACACTTATGTCATGGTAGGTTAGGTTAGAAAAAATCAAGGTTTAACACTTAATTAAGATTAGGTTATGTTTTAAAAAAAATCAAGGTTTAACACTAACCTAAGGTTAGGTTATGTTAGGAAAAATCAAGGTTTAACACTTACGTAAAGTTAGGTTATGTTAGGAAAAATCAAGGTTAGGTTTAACACTTAAGTTAGTAGAAGAGATAAGTCGGTGTACAGGAATGGAGGTTGGTTCCGAGGCAGAGGGCAGGCTACTGGCCCTCAGGTGAGTCACCATCACTGTCATCCACACTTGTCAGGGCCTCCCTGACAAATACCTCAAAGTTACCATCACTCTCTGTCTCTGTCACTATCACTGGCTTAGGCTGGCTGTGGTGGGTTGCTGGCGAAGAACTCGGTAATGCTTTGTTGAGGGCTAGTGTCAGGGTTGTTATGATTTAAATCAAATGATTTAAATCACATGATTTAAATCAGAGTAAAAAAATCATGAATTAAATCAAAATGATTTTTTTACTAATAACTGTTTTCTCTTTTTATTCTACATGATTGAAAAGTATATGCAATGCAGCAGGCTAATAACATTATTTGGATTTACATAATTATGTACTGTACTATAGTCTGTTCTCTCCAGTTTTGCAAAATTTTGATCATATCATAAGGTCTCATTATTAATGTATATATTTACATGAAATATATTGTTAACTAAGATAATAAATACTATTGAAATTCAGAAGAACTGTAGTATTCTCTTCTCCCGGCATGATATATCAGTCAATAAGGAGCAAGGGGCTGTAAATTTTTGCAAAGCTAGAGTGAACAGGCTGTAGGCACTAGGCTATACATATTCAGATATTCTATTTTTATCACGTAGTATGTTCTTTTTAAACAATATTAGTGTTATTTCTGATCATAATTTCAATAATTATTTTAATTTTAGAGTGGTGAAAGTATTCTTAATACAGTACTGGTAGTTGCATCATGCATGTATGTTTTGTTCTTTCCTGTACTGATCCTGTCAGTTCAGGCAGTTGTCTAATGGCAAATCACTAATATACAGTCGACCCTCGTTAATTCGGACTAACAGGGGGGGAAGGGTGTCCGTTTTAGCCGATTGTCCGAATTAACCGATTTAGAGGTTAAATATTGCATTATATTTCAAAGTCATTGTTTTCGTCACGATTTTATCCCACTTTCCACTGTAATACGTACGTAATTTCAGCAAAAATATTACATTTCCGTGAATGTATTATATCAAGCACAGTATGAATAGAATATCATTGTAATATAACAGTATTTTAACCGAAAACTATTAAAAAAACGAATAACATCTCAAGAACATCGGAAGCTTAGGTAAAGTCTTTTGTTTTCGTCATGTATTTTATCCTATTTTACATTGAAATACATCACGTTTCAGCAAAACTACTATTTATTTCCGAGAATATATTCATTCAGGCGCAGTTTAGGTAAAATATACGTGTGATGTAACAGTTTTTTAACTGAAAACGATTCGAAAAACGCGTACCCTCTAGCCCTGTTCAAGAAGAGGACTGGGAGAAGCTGTTTGGTGCTGCAGACGATGACAAGGAAAATGATTTGGATGGATTTTAATGAAAATATTCAGAAATATGGTATCGTAGTATTTATTCAAGACAATTAGGATAGAATATTATTGTAATACAACAGTTTTTTAACTGAAAACCAATCGAAAAGCGATTACGGTAACATCGTTTGAACGAAAGAAAGCGAAAGTCATTGTTTTCGTCACGATTTTATCCCACTTTCCACTGTAATACGTACGTCATTTCAGCAAAAATATTACATTTCCGAGAATGCATTATATCAAGCACAGTATGAATAGAATACCATTGTAATACAACAATATTTTGAGTCCTACTCTTTCCATTTACAGAATACTGTACAATCCCATAATAATGGCTCCTAAAGTAGATAAACTTCGTTGTGTGAAGAGAAAGAAGAACACGTTGAAATTGAGTGACAAACTTGAAATAATTAAGAAACTAGAACGTGGTGTGAGCAATACTGTTCTAATGGAAATATACAACATTGGAAAGTCTACAATTTATGATATAAAAAAGGCAAAGAATAAAATTTTAGAATTCACAGCTTTTTCATTAAAACTGCTCGTTTTGATAAATGAAGCATGCTATATTTGCTTATGAATAAACTATCAAAATGTACCTGTTCATCTCTTCTTTATTCCCCCTTAAATTTGAATTTTAAAAGTACTGCCTGAGAATCCGGATAATCCGAAAATCTGGACCGACCCAATCCCCAAGCAGTCCGGATTTTTGGACTTCTACTGTACGTGGATATTAAAACATGCGAGGAGACGAGATGGCTGCCGGCATTGTTTATGTTAAAGCTTACAAAACCAGTGACTGAGTGGTTCTACATATAAAATGAAGAAAATAAGACCCTGATTGTAGCTGTAGTAAAATTAATGTAAAAAATGAATATGGTTGTTTGAAGTACCTGTAATGTTATTTAATGTTAATAAATGGAAGAATATAAGTAGCTAACCATTCATGGTAAAAAAAAGTGAGACTGCGCGTATGTAAGTGCGCACATGTGAAAACATATCGTCATTACTCTACATAAGAATATGAAAGCAACACTTATTTACTGCTCATATATATTGAAGGGTTAAATTTTGTACTCTGTATAGACAAGCAGAGAGAGAGAGAGAGAGCAGCCGAACTGCCGGATGTAAACAAACCTTAATTTCCCGCGGCTTTTTTTTTTTTTTAAGGGGATTAGCCCACCCGGGCATAGGTCACTGACCCACATTGGGGCCTGAGGGGCAAAAATTTAATACTCCTGTAATAATAATAATAATTCAGATAAGTAAAAAAACTGCCTATCTACCTATTGGACAAACTAAAATCGTTCCGGACCACGGGAGTTTCCGGACCACAGAATGCCGGACTAGAGAGGTACAACCTGTATATGTATATATATATATATACAGTGAACCCTCACTTTACACGGTCAATTGAACCCACGGAGGCCCGCGTAAAGCGAGAAACGCGTAAAGTGAACAACATAACATATGGGATTAAATGAAATAGAGACCGGCTGACCCCCAAACTCCACTTTTTCCGACACAATACCTATGTTCTAGTAAAAATAACATCTTAATTTTATGATGGTACATGCACACAATTAATACTTAAGAGAAATAGAGAAATACAGTCGCCAAGTTAATGTCCACTCAAATAATGGACTCAACTCCCTCCCCCTCTCTCACACTTCCTGGCTCTTCCCTCTCTGGAAATGTTTGGGGGAAAACCACTAGATTTTAAGGTATAGTAATAAATAATACCTCAAACTAAAGTTAGGATAATATAATTGACATTGCTGGATTCCTTGTAAGACCAGGAATATTTTGAATATAAATGTCATATATTTTGCACAAAAGATAACATATTTACTCAGAGTAAACAAAATACTTAAAGTAGATCTAAAATTTGTATGTCTAATGCAAAATCTATGATGCTTATATTCAAAATGATCATCAAATTGTAAGAATTCCAGCAATGTAAATTATATTCTGGCCCGGTAATTTGTATGAATTTTATGAGCTAAAACAAATATCTTCAATAAATAAACAAAATATACTTACCGAAATACTATCTGTCAATCAAAATACCCCACCTCCCCCCCTCTTCCCACCTGCTCCCTGGGCCCTCCCTCCCTCCCTACCCCTCACCCCCACCTTCCCTCCTTACCAGAGAAATGATTGGGTTATAACAGTATATTAGGTGATCTTCCGTTAACTAACTCAATCCGCTCCAGAAGGTCGTTGCTAACTCAAACCATTGTTTCAATGGGTTTTGGGTAATTGTCTCCAGCTCACCGAAAATTTCCTAAATTCAACAAAAATGGTAGAAAAGTTCACTTTACTTTGAGGTGTGTGTAAGTAGAAGACTCCTGGATGATGATGATGATGATGGGATTTCAGAATGGGGTGGAGGAGAAGGAAGAAGAGGCATTGGGTGGGAAGAAGTCACCCCATGGCGCCTATTTCACCCATATAAAAATTTTAGCTTCCTGGTGTAACTTAAGATTATTTTTTTAAATCAACACTAAAATGTATTATATGGCTGTCAATATGTAAAATATATTTCAAAATGACCAATAATTTGCTTGGAAACAGAAAAAAAGCGTTTAGTTGAAGAGAGTCTCAAGCAAGATGTTACCTCCAGTGAAAACAGAGAGAGAATAACTCCTGTTTGCTGTGTTAAGAGGCTGGATGCCGCGCATTAAACTAGTCACTTTACCTTCAATTATGTTCAATAAGTGTTAAAATGACTAAAAAATTGAATATTAAACTTTAAAAATTATTGAATAGTATAAACTTCTTGATATTTACTAAAATAGTAAGGAATTTAAGCCCTAGAACCGATTAATGTATTGGCGGACTGGATACTACAAAGTTGGTTGTCTGTCAGTAAGCGAAAAACATTTTTTGGAGGTCGAATTAAGAACTTCAAGTAACCGACCAAAGAACCTTATGGAAGGCAGTTCGTTAATTTAAATTGTGTTAACCAAGGTGTTCTGTTAAAACTAGGGGTCACTGTATTTACATTTTTGCAATAAATAATAATTGTGACGCAGTTAGGATAATATAATTGACATTGCTGGACTTTGCATACCAGGAATATTTTGAATATACACTTCATATATTTTGCACAAAAGATAATATATTTGCTCTGAGTAAACAAAATACTTGCATTAGATCTAAAATTTGTATGTCTAATGCAAAATCTATGATGCTTATATTCAAATTGATCATCAAATTATAAGAATTCCAGCAATGTAAATTATATTCTGGCCGGATAATTTGTATGAATTTTATGAGCTAAATAAACAAATTATACTTCACCCGCGTATATGAGTAGATGCACAGCGTAAACTGGGAATTCCGGTTCTGGCAAGGTACCGCGTAAATGTAGAAACGCGTAAAGGAAACCACGGAAAGCTAGGGTTCACTGTATGTATGTATGTATATATATATATATATATATATATATATATATATATATATATATATATATATATATATATATATATATATATGCAAGTAAATCATATATATATATATATATATATATATATATATATGCAAGTAAACTCACTGTAAGTCTTCAGTTATTCATTAGGTGAGTACAGACTAGTCTGTACTACCCTGAAGATGTGAATTACACGTAGCGCTTGGGGAACTTCGTGTTTTCTTCTTTCCTTGTTATATATATATATATATATATATATATATATATATATATATATATATATATATATATATATATATATATATATATATATATATATATATATATATATATATATATATATATATATATATATATATATATATATATATCAATAAAGTTGTACCCCACTTAACGCGGTCAATAGAACCCAGAGGGTCCCGTGTTAAGTGAAATCCGCGTTAAGTGAACAACAGAACATATGGGATTAATTTCAATAGAAACCAGCCCGACCCCCAAACTCCACTTTTTGAAGACACATAACTATGTTGTAGTAAAAATAACATCTTAATTTTATGATGGTACATGCACACAATTAATACTTAAGAGAAATACAGTCGCCAAGTTAATGTCCATTCAAATAATGGACTCAACTCCCTCCCCCTCTCACACTACACTGCCGGCTCTTCCCTCTCTGAGAAATTTTTAGGGGAAAACCACTAAATTTATTAAATAATACCTCAAACTAAAGTTAGATAATACAATTCGACATTGCTGGGATTCCTTGTAAGACTAGGGAATATTTTGAATATAAATGTCATATATTTTGCACAAAAGATAACATATTTACTCAGAGTAAACATTAGATCTAAAATTTGTATGTCTAATGCAAAATATATGATGTTTATATTCAAAATGATCACCAAATTATAAGAATTCCAGCAATGTAATTTATATTCTGGCCGGGTAATTTGTATGAATTTTATGAGCTAAAACAAATATCTTCAGTTAATAAAAAAAAAAATAATCTTCACGACACTATCTGTCAATCAAAGTACCCCACCTTGCCTCCCCCCCTCTTCCAACCGCGCGGTCAGTCTCAACCCTCCTCCCCACCCCCCACCAATCATCCCTTCAAGAAAAAAGTGGGTGAAAAATTTAGATTTTAACATTTTGTATTAAATAATACCTCAGATTAAAGTTAGGATAATATAATTGACATTGCTGGATTCCTTGTAAGACCAGGAATATTTTGAATATAAACGTCATATATTTTGCACAAAAGATAACATAGTTACTCAAAAATTTTTTTTATCTAAAATTTGTATGTTTAATGCAAAATATATGATGTTTATATTCAAAATGATCATCAAATTATAAGAATTCCAGCAATGTAAATTATATTCTGACCGGGTAATTTGTATGAATTTTATGAGCTAAAACAAATATCTTCAGTTAATAAAAAAAAAAATATATTCTTCAAGGGGTAACAGATGGTCGGTCGGTTCCTCCCTCCCCCCCACCCCCCACCAACCGTCCCAAGGAGATGTGTGGGAAAACCAGAATACTTAACTTTTTTGTAATAAATAATACCTCAAACTAAAGTTAGGATAATATAATTGACATTGCTGGATTCCTTGTAAGACCAGGAATATTTTGAATATAAATGTCATATATTTTGCACAAAAGATAACATACAGTAGTTACCCAGAGAAAAAATTTTATCTAAATTTTGTATGTCTAATGCAAAATATATGATGTTTATATTCAAAATGATCACCAAATTATAAGAATTCCAGCAATGTAAATTATATTCTGGCCGGGTAATTTGTATGAATTTTATGAGCTAAAACAGGCAGGGTGGCGGGTGGCGGTGGGGCACCCAAAATAGTATCTGAGCCGGCACTCACCGCCAAGATATGTGGGAAAAAAAATCCGTGTTATGAAAGTTCACTTGGCATCACAGATATATATATATATATATATATATATATATATATATATATATATATATATATATATATATATATATATATATTCATGCGCCGGTTAACGTCCTAGTTACGTTCTTGGAAACGTGACGTTAACCGAAATAGACGTTGTCCGATCATCACATAAACTTTGTATTTATACTTATGTGTATGTGGAATACTATATACGTACATATATACTTTTACTCTTAAATCAGTACTGTAATGTGATACAGGTGATTAATTTTTATCTCTTGTGCAAAGTACATGATGTTTATATTAAAATTATTCACTTTTACAAGGATTCCAGCAACGCCGGGCAGATGGGGGAGAGAGAGGGTTTGAGGGGGCGTGGGGGAAGGGGAGGTAGTACGTTTGATAGTTGGCACAGGTCTAATGCGTGTATATTTATCAGTTCTTAAGTGACTAAGCTTCTCTGTTATAAAAAGCCAGTGAAATGACCTGGGTGAATATAATTAACATTGCTGGGATTTTTGTAACATACTGATTAATTTGAATATAAACATGCTATAATTTGCACTAGACAAAACAATTTTAGTACCATAATCAAATTAGTACATGTGCACTCCAGCTTTGCACTAATGTCATTTATTTCTTTTACGTTTCTTTTAGTATGGTGTGTGCATGTAAATGGATGAAAATAAATGAAGAAATTTTGTAAATCTACCCAAAAATACAGTTGAAAAACTTTTTTATACAATGTACTACAGTACTGTACACTAATGTACAACAATTTTTATCTCTTGAGCAAAATATATAACGTTTATATTCAAATTATTGGCTGTCTTGCAAGGATTCCAGCAATGCAAATTATAATCTCCTAACTTTAGTCTGAGATATTATATAAGATAAAAACTGTAAGCCTAAATAAGATAAGTTTCTTCCTCCACCAGTTCCTTAAAGTTCACTACAAATTTTGCTGCTCCTTCTTTATCTGCACTGGCAGCCTCACCATGCCTAATAACACTGAAAATGTCACTTCTTTTCTTAAATTTTTCGAACCAGTCCTTGCTGGCCCTAAACTCTTCAAACTCGGTGCCAGAAGAACCAGGTTGCTCTTCCTTCAAATGTTCGTAAATTTCCCTGGCTCTTTCACAAATAAATTCTGTTGCAATTGAATCTCCTTCATTTGTTTTTACTTAATCCAAATGAGAAGTAACCTCTCTGTTTCTGCAATTAAGTAATGTATCTACCTTTAAACACTCTGGTAGATTTGTCTCTCACTTTCACTTCTTTGAACTTGTCTTTCTGTGCAAGAATTGTCGACACAGTTGATGCCGACATGCCATAGTCTTTACTAAGCACATTTGTTCTAATGCCTTGTTCGTGTTTCTTTATTATTTCCTGTTTTACCTGGATTGAAATCGCCTTTCTAGATTTCCTTGGACCCATGCTGGATTCAATAACAATTTCAACACTAAAATTTTTAGTTTAATTGCTGTAAATAAAGATTATTTTATTTAAATCAACAATGCACTGCGCTAGATATTATCAATATGTTAAATAAATTTCAGAATGACCAATAATTGTACTGTAAAAATGTAAAAATAGTTTATGTTCCAAGAGAGCCACAAGCAAGATGTTACCTCCACTGAACAGAGATACAAACTGACGCCTTTGTGGGTGAGTCAAATGGCTGATTGGCACACCAAAAACTAGTTTCCTGTACTCCAATTATGTTAAATAAGTTTTAAAATGACTAAAAATTTTAATATAAAACTTGGAAAATGATTGAATAGTACAACCTTCTTGATATTTACTCAAATGGGAACGAATTTAAGCCCAAGAACCGATTACTGTATTGGCAGACTAATATTCTAGCTGGTGAGCAAGCGAAAACATGTTGACATGATTTTGTGAGGAATTCGTTAACCGAAATGAAGATTCTTATGTAAGGTAATTTCGTTAACCGAGGGATCACTGTATTTCGTTTTAGATTTTATATGTATTACTTTTTGCATTTCCGACATACGACCATTCACGCTTGCTGAATGAACATTTTCAACTTCCTGAAGTAAAGTTTGACTGTTCAACACGTCGGGAAACCCAACTCCTGTCCCTGCGACATCATAACAAAATTCTCGACCCCCTCTGACCGGGACAAAGTGTTTTATCAAAGCAGTAAACTGAAAGGCACCCCTATCTTCGTCAACGAGGATCTCTGCCCAGATACGACTAAAGCCCGTCTACAGAAAATGGACCTGTTTAAAGAAGCCAGGAAACAAGGGAAACACGTGACGTTCAGTCATAAAACTCTTGTTGTGAGGGATTGGGCAAGTAGACACCCACCCACTCACCTACCCGCTGTACCAACCCCCCCAAGCCCCTCGAGAACCCCCCTCCCTACCGAGGGGGAACCAGCCACTGTCGCTATCACTTGTGGAGTTCCCCCCCCCCCGTCGGCCAACTCAAGTACTACACGTCTACCCTCTGTGGTGGAAACCAGCAACCCTCAAACCCGAGTGACAGGAGCACCTCCCACTCCATCTGGGAATCATCCTCAACAGTCATCCTAATTCTGTTGGTTGTAGCACTTGTGAGTACGTTAACCCCCCACTATTATAATGTTCTTAGATCTTTCTTTTTCACACCTCAGTGACCCTGAGTTTTTACTGTTCCTTAATCAGTATCAATGTCCCCACAATAATGATACTAGTGTCATTCCCGTAGATGTGCTAGATTGTATGTGTTACACCCCATTTACCCATGGTGTCGACACAATACTCCCTCATATCAATCCTGACGTCTTTCTACAAAACTCACTGGGTTACACCAACCCCTGCTGTAACTATTACTTTCCTGACTCCCCCGAGTTTAGTTCTAGTCTCCTACTACCTCATTCCTTCTCCTTGATTAGCCATAACATCAGCAGTACTGTATTCCCCTTCATCTAGATACCTTTTTAGATCAGTGTTTATCTTCTATTGCTCACAAATTTGATGTACTTGGATTCTGTGAGACCAAACTCACTAACGAGATTGACCATTTGTATAACATTCCTAATTATAATAGACACTGCGTCAACACGTCACGACACAGTGGTGGTGTCGCCCTATATGCTGATATCAAGTATAACACTTCTGTAAGAGATGATTTAAAGGTTCAGGAGGAGTACATGGAGAGTGTTTTCATTGAATTACGTAACGACACACGAAATATCCTAGTTGGGATAATCTACAGAAGACCCCACACTAATGTAAGGAATTTTATTGATAAATTTTCAGAGCTTATCTCTATCATAAGTTCAGAGAGGAAAGACTGCTACATCACAGGAGATTTCAACCTTGATCTATTAAAATCAGAAACCGACACCTCAGTATTAGACCTTCTTGCTACCTGCCATTCTAAACTCTTCTTCAACACTATAACCAAACCCACTAGAGTAACTGCCACCTCTGCCACTGTGATAGATCATATCTGGACTAGCAACACTCCTAACAACCAAGCAAGTGGAATTACTGTATTTATAACAATATCTCAGATCACTTCCCAGTTTTTGCCATGTATAAAACAGCCTGTAAGGTCTAGTAGAGTCTCAATTCAATACAGAGACTACTGCGCCGACAACATGCTCCTTTTTGAAAACAACCTAATGAATGCCAACTGGGATCTTGTCTATGCCTCCAACAACCCTAATGTGAACAGCAGCAACTTCTCTTGCATCTTCAATGCTTGCTTTGATAAATGCTTCCCGCTCAAGACTAAGTCAGTGAAACTGTATCCATTTCCAAACCCTATATCACAAGCAAAATTAAGATGATAAAGGAAAAACACAAACTTCAAAGGAAATTTGCAAAAAGACCCATAACTTTCGGTGATGCTTATCGAAGTATCAGAAATAGAGTAACACAAGCAGTTAGAAATGCCAGACATAACTATTATACAAATAATCTCCAGTCAGCATCAGGCAACAGAAAGAAAACCTGGAATGTCATAAATTTTATTCAGAACAGGAACACTCAGCCTTCGACCCCGACTCAGCTTTTATGATAAACGATTCAGTTATAACGGAACCCCCCCTCATTGCCAACCATTTCAATGAATATTTTATTAATGTTGGCAAAAATCTTGCAGAGAGTATCCCTGATCACCATGAGGAATTTAGAGCCTACCTGCAAAACAGACAGTAAAATGAACTATTCTTATCCCCTGTCACAGCAGATGAATTACTGGCCATCATAAAAATGTCCAAAGATGCAGCAGCAGGCGAAGACAATATACCGATGAGCATCATTAAGAAAGTGGCCTACTTATTACTACCTGTTCTCCTCCACATTTGTAACTCCTCCTTCACTAGTAGTGTCTCCTGATAAACCGAAAATTGCTAAAGTCCACCCGGCATATAAAAAATCTGGGGACAAAGGTCTATTCAAGAATTACCGCCCCATATCAGTCCTCCCAGCCTTGAGTAAGATACTGGAAAATCTAGCATGTAATAGACTAAATTCCTTCTGCAATGCCCATAACATCTTTACAGACTACCAGTTTGGATTTAGAGCTAGAAGGTCGAATGAGAGTGCTCTGCTATCCTTTACTAATGACATCTTAAATTCCTTTGATGACAGTCAGTTCACAGTCGGTATATTCTTGGACAGCACTAATCATGTCAACTGTAGTTTTATCTTTTCCTTGCAGATCTAAGTTCAGTTCATTCAGCATACCAGTCATGTCAACTAAAAATGCTAAATCCAACAACCACTCTTCGTTGTCCAAAAACTGGGTGTGATCAGAAGAATGAGAAGGTCGATCTTTTGAAGCCAAAAACACTTTTATTTCAGGCAGCAGATTTCTAAATCTCTGGAGAAATTTACCTCTGCTTAACCACCTGACATCGGTATGCAACAACAGGTCAGAGTGCTCTGCTTCACTTTCTTCTAGCTGACTTCGGAACAGTCGTCTCTGAAGACTTCTGGCCGGAATTGAATTCACAATCTTGAGAGAAATGTCCATGACTACTGTCATATTCAACATTTTACCACAAAGTGCCTGTTGATGAATGACGCAATGATGATTAAAGAAGTCAGGAAATCTATCGGCACCCCTGCAAAGGGCAATGAACCCACTGATTCGGCCAGCCATTGCAGGTGCCCCATCAGTTGTCATTGATACGAGCTTACTTACTGGCAACTATGTCTTATTGACAAAACCACTGAAAGTCTGAAAAATGTCTTCACCTCGAGTTTTCTTTTTAATGGTAGAATCTTCAGTAATTCCTCTTTTGTGCTCATATCTTTAAACACCATTCTAATGAAAATGCACAGTTGTGATGTATCGACCACATCAGTAGATTTATCAAACTGCAATGAAAAGAATACACACTCACGTATGTCTTTATTCAATTGTTCACTCAAATCCTCAGCCATAAATTCACAGCGCCTCATAACAGTGTTTCTTGATAACTGAACTTCTTTATTTCAGACTTGTTTTTTAAATTTTCAAACAACGATTCTGCTGCTTCTAAAAAAGCCTCTTTGAATATTTCTCCATCCTGAAACGTTTTTTTGTGCTTTGTGAGTACTCGACACACCCTGAATGATGCAATGGTTGCTACCTTTGATTTTGATCTTGCTCCTGTAAAAAGGGTTAGTTGTGCCGAAAGCTGTGATTTCAGTTCTCGAATTTTCCTTTTTCGTAGCTCACTTTTGGGAGGGAAATCACTGTCATACTTCTTGTGAAAACTTTTGAAATGCCTTTCTACATTTCCTTTCTTCGCTAGAGCTGGGGATACATGACATATTAGACACACACACTTCAAATTGTTCATGGTAAAAAAAATGATCTTCCTCCCATTCACTGTGAAAATGATAAGTTTTACTTTTTTTAGCACTTGGTCCAGCTCCAGCACCACTCATTTTGGTTCAGTTGATGACTAATACCGGTAACCTATACAGGTATTTGGAAAAGAAAAAGTTTTACATGAATGCGAGGAATACTTTCTTCCATAACTTTTCCTACGTGAATATGAGAATTACTTAACTAACCGGAAAGACATAATGTCGTAACGTTTTTCTGCTTTTTATTTTTTTCACAAGCAAGTGTAGTCACTTCTGTCTATTCTAGGGTTGCAGGAATAACTGTTGCTAAGCTATAAAAGACAGTAATTCTCACAATCACAGAAGACTCTTTCATTACAAGACACTGATCCTCACACAGTGACACACACCTCTACACTGCTACGTCTGGTGACAAATGTGGAGGCTTGCGGGGAACAGAGTTGCCAATTAAGACACGTTGACAATTTGCAGATCAGTTTTAACAGTAACCAGCTATCACCCTCCCGTATGAATGCGAACGTTTCCTTAAAGCATGATAACACAGGGGTAGTCTGTCTTTATGTATCGTTCATACGTGTCCATCATTATAAATATAGTTTATTCCCAGAAAAAATATAAGCAAAAATAATAATCCAATTATTATGAGTAAAATTTGAATATGATATTTGTATGACAGCTCCTGAAGGACGGATTATTAACAGGCAGAGTGATCGACTTAAAACAGGCTAGTGATCTACCAGTCGATCGCGATCGACTGGTTGGCCACCCCTGCTCTAAAGTGACCAAGAGATCAAAAATAGTGATGACCTTAAAGGAAAAAACAGTTTTATTGGACAAGCTCAGAGGTGGTATGAACTATGGCTCGAGATGTGGTGAAGACTGACAATTCATTTGTGTCTTTTGTCAGAATACAAGTCTTCAAGTGGAGGAATGTGGGTGGAAGAGGACTGCTGGCTGGCGTGACTGCGTGAGGGCAGGCAGACGCCGGGACAGCAGGGAGAGGCTGGCAATGCAGGTGTTGCCGACCTCAGCAAAATATAGAATTTTTTATTTACCAGGTACGTGTAAATAAATTTTTTTTGTATATATCTGCATTTACGTTTTTCCATTATTATACTACAATATGATTAGTTCAAATAATGATGTTAGTTAATGCCGGTACAGTGCATCAGTGATCAGCGTGACCACTGGGCCGTGAGTGGAGAGCATGGCGTGCTTTAGTGCATAACCTACCTGACTGTTTGGTGGCCACAGGTACAGTGATTCCTAAAAGAGGATTCGCGGTTTTGGCTTTTCGCAGGGGTTTCAGGAACGTAATTCCGCAAAAAACACGGGATTACTGTAATATATATATATATATATATATATATATATATATATATATATATATATATATATATATATATATATATATATATATATATATATATATATATATATATATATATATATATATATATATATATATATATATATAATATAATATTATAAATATATATATTTATAATATATATATACACCTAGACCCCGACTTACGACTACGTGGACTTACGACCGTCGGGACTTACAACCGCCTCAAAATGACACGCATTTTCTATACCGAAACGTTTCCAGTTAATGTAGTCTCCATGTATAATTAGAAAATTATGGGGGCCCCATGTGCATTCAGCTGACTACATTAAAGGTTAAGTGCTCAGTCACACTGTATCCATTCCTTATTATTTATTACTTTCACTGTACTGTATCCATTCATCATTATTCATTACTTTTACTGTACTGTATTTCATTGTAGATTTTTTATTAAAAAAAAATTTTTTTTACCTGGATTTGGGTCCCTAACCCAGTTATATATATATATATATATATATATATATATATATATATATATTTCAAGTAAATCCACAATGAAAAACGTGGAGAATCTTGATAAATCATCATCGCTGTTTTTGTTCAAGACATCTCAGAGGCAACCAGCTTCCTGAAGATGTCTTTAAATAAAGATTTGTGTTAAGGTAATTCGCTGTTTTGCATTTTCCCGTGTGAGCCTGATTATGATATATGGTATATATATATATATATATATATATATATATATATATATATATATATATATATATATGTATATATATATATATATATATATATATATATATATATATATATATTATTAATAGTAGTAATTTCCGCTTAATGCGGTCAATAAAACCCACAGGGTACCGTGTTAAGTGAAAACCGCGCTAAGTGAACAACAGAACATATGGGATTAATTCCAATAGAAACTGGCCCGACCCCCAAACTCCACTTTTTCCGACACAATACCTATGTTCTAGTAAAAATAACATCTTAATTTTATGATGGTACATGCACACAATTAATACTTAAGAGAAATTGAGAAATACAGTCGCCAAGTTAATGTCCATTCAAATAATGAACTCAACTCCCTCACCCTCTTCTCACACTACACTCACTGGCTCTTCCCCCTGAGAAATTTTGGGGGGAAACCACTAAATTTTAATAAATAATACCTCAAACTAAAGTTAGGATAATACAATTGACATTGCTGGATTCCTTGTAAGACCAGGAATATTTTGAATATAAATGTCATATATTTTGCACAAAAGATAACATATTTACTCAGAGTAAACATTATATCTAAAATTTGTATGTGTAATGCAAAATCTATGATGTTTATATTAAAAATGATCATCAAATTGTAAGAATTCCAGCAATGTAAATTATATTCTGACCGGGTAATTTGTATGAATTTTATGAGCTAAAACAAATATCTTCAGTTAATAAAAAAAAAAAATTTCTTCACACGTAACAGATGGTCGGTCGGTCCCTCCCTCCCCCCAATCCCCCACCAACCCTCCCTACCAGATGTGTGGGAAAACCAGAATATTTACCTTTTTAGTAATAAATAATACCTCAAACTGTGTTAGGGTTGATTATAATTGAAATTGCTGATTCTCAGGAAGATCAGGAATATTTTGAATAAAGTCATACATTTTATAATAAAAATAAATATATTTACCAGAGTAAACATTATATCTAAAATTTGCATGTCTAATGCAAAACTATGATGTTTATATTCAAAATGATCATCATATTGTAAGAATTCCAGCAATGTAAATTATATTCTGGCCGGGTAATTTGTATGAATTTTATGAGCTAAAACAGGCAGGCAGGCAGTCAGGCAGGGTGGCGGTGGGGCGAATCTAAAAATAGCGTCTCAGCTGGACACTCTGCGCGTATACGTGGAAAAAACCCGCGTTAAGTGAAAGTTCGGCTCTGGCGAGGCACCGCGTATACGTGAAATCGCGCTAAGCAAAACCGTGTTAAGCGGGGTATTACTGTATATATATATATATATATAAAGTCCAAAAATCCAGACTGCTTGGGGATTGGGTCGGTCCGGATTCTCAGGCAGTACTTTTAAAATTCAAATTTCAGGAGAAATAAAGAAGAGATGAACAGGTACATTTTGATAGTTTATTCATTAGCAAATATAGCATGCTTCATTTATCTAAAAGAGCAGTTTTAAAAATAAAGCTGTGAATTCTAAAATTTTATTCTTCGCCTTTTTTATATCATAAATTGTAGACTTTCCAATGTTATATGTTTCCATTAGAACAATATTGCTCACACCACGTTCTAGTTTCTTAATTATTTCAAGTTTGTCACTCAATTTCAACGTGTTCTTCTTTCTCTTCACACAACGAAGTTTATCTACTTTAGGAGCCATTATTATGGGCTTGTACAGTACTCTGTAAATGGAATGAGTAGGATTCAAAATTACATACGTTGTCACAGTTTGATTGCTCGTTTTAAAGTAGCGACCGTGTGGTCGCTGTGCAGCTGTGGCGCTCACGCATGCACACAAAAGCCAGCTAAAAAAAAAAAAAAGTTAAGTTTGAGTTTTCGAAAAGTCCGGATTCTCAGGTGGTCCGGATCAGTCCGGATTTGACTTTATATATATATATATATATATATATACATACATACATACACACATACATACATACATACACATACATACATACATACATACATACACACATACATACATAAGTACAGTTATTACATACATACATACATACACACACATACATACATACATACACATATACACATACATACATACATACATACATACATACACATATATACATACATACATACATGTACACATACATACATACATACATACATACATACATACATACATACATACATACATACATACATACATACATACATACATACATACATACATACATACATACATACATACATACATACATACATACATACATACATATATATATATATATATATACACACAGTTAACCCTCACTTTACGCGGTCCCACATTCCGCGTTTCCACGTGTACGCGGTGCCCTGCCAGAACCCAGGATGCTCACATTCCGTGGTGCGTGTACCCCTTTACGCGGAGAGCGGCTGGTGAGCCGCGCCATTTTTGGATCCAAACCTCCCGCCATCCGCCATGTTGTGTAAGCGGCGCGAACATGGTGCGCACAAGGTCGCCCAGTCATCAAAACATTACCAGTTCTTCACCCGCCACCCACCACAGCCGGCCCAAGTCAGTGATAGTGATAATTATGGTGAGGATATGGACTTATATGGACTTTGGGGAGTTTGACAAAGAGGCCCTGCAAGCCTCTGTGGTGGATAGTGATACAATTGATACAAGTGACACAGGTGAGGGCCAATAATCTGCCCTCTGCCTCGGAACCAACCGCCCATCCCCGTGTGCCCAGCCATTTTTTCTACTAATGTAAGTGTTAAAAACCTAATATTATTGATATTTCTCTTAATTATTAATTGTGTGTGCATACCATCATAAAGTTAACATAATATTTTTACTACAACATAGTTGTGTGTCGTCAAAAAGTGGAGTTTGGGGATCGGCCCGGACTCCATTTCAATTAATCCCATATGTTATGTTATTCACTTTACGCGTTTCTCACTTTACGCGGGACCCTCCGGGTTACATTAACTGTATATATATATATATATATATATATATATATATATATATATATATATATATATATGTTGGCTAAGCATATATATATATATATATATATATATATATATATATATATATATATATATATATATATATATATATATATATATATATATATATATATATATATATATATATATATATATATATATATATATATATATATATATATATATATATATATATATATATATATTATTATACCGCCTTAATTTACTTAAATATCCAGGTTCTAGGCGTAACCAAACAAAAAAAGTTAAGTAAATTAAAAGGGAATAAAAATAAATAAAGTAAACCTTTAAGAATTTAATTAATTAAATATTAACACAATAAAGAGCCTCGTAGGCTTTCACAACAAATTGATTCACCATCGAAACTTTTAAGACACAAATGATGCTAAACATCGAAACATCAAAAGAATAAAAATAAAGCATTGGATTACGTTAACACTGCACAAACATATAAAAACTAACACTGAAATTAACTAACGTGAAACAACACTGAATTACTTAAATGAAACTAAGCAAATACTGATGGACATAAATAGAGACATAAATAGGTACTCACATAGATATACCACATTGGTGGCGACAGGGACAAAACAAATAAATTAAGTATAAGTAACAGGTGACGAGTGTCACTCAAAGGATGTGGACTGTATGACAAGAGGACTGAACAAACTCCGTCAGATGGTGGGTCCTATATATAAGGTCGGCTCCCGCCAAGCGAGCTGCCGGTGGGTCGTTTAACGATGCAGATGGTCGTTAGAGAACAAAGAATACTGGTTACAATACAAAATGGGTTTGAACAAATAATAACAGTTAAAACCTTAACAGCACAGGGTTAAGGTGACTAGATTATATAATAGTAAATACAACACATCATTACAGGAATAATATGGAACATGGAAGCATGTTACAGTGGGGTATGCTATAACGAATCTAATTGGTTCTAGAACCTTGTTCGTTATAGCATTCGTTCGTTATAGGATTAATCCGTTTCAGGCCCCCAAATACAACCACTTAACACTGAAAAATATAATATAAAATTGTAAAAATTGTAAAAAAGTGCATAAATATGCATCTAAACCCCTGAAATAAAGAATATCATTTAATATTTGTAATAAAAAAACAATAAATTAGAAAAAAAAAAATTAAATAATGTTTGTTGTAGGAGTTTAGTTCGTTATAGCATTCTCAATTTTATAGGTAAAACCGTTCGTTATAGGAATATTCGTAGTAGGATCCGTTCGTTATAGCATACCCCACTGTATATACAAAAAAAAAATAGAAAAATACGACACGGTCGTAACACTTCCCCCCATAAAATAAAAT